>NC_052955.1:17838760-18138760 GCF_013358895.1 Oreochromis aureus | reverse complement strand
GACAGCTGCACCTCGGGACCTGGAGAGAGGTGCGTCATGTCGGCTAGGAAGCTTTGCAGCTGTGGTTGTGATGACGGTGCAATGACTCCCAGATGTTCTTGGAGGCTTTCCAAGCCACAGTGGAGACATATCAGTGGCCTGTGGCAGAGTGGGCACCATAGCTGCTACAGCTGCTTTCTAGAGAGGCACAGACAGTGGGCAACTGGCCGTACACATGGGCCCAGAAGCTGCACTATGCGGCGACGAGGTGGCTGCAGCCCGGGTCATTGGAGGGAGAGGTGCAGATGCTGGCACTAGTGGTCCTCAAGCAGTTTATGGAGGGGCTCCCCAGAGAAACAGCTCAATGGGTCTGCTGCCACCAGCCAGCGAGCATGGAGGACCGTCTGTCTGTGCAAACAGAGGGGGTGGAGGGCCATGATCAGGCTAGCAGATGGCTGCTGAAGCTTTTTCATCTGCTTTCCCAGGCCCTGGAGGTGGCAGGCGGCAGGAGTGGTGGAAGTCACCTGAGACGGCAGTGCTCATCTCAGATGATTTTCCACTAGATTTTCCACTAGAGCAAACACCCCACGCTCAGCCTTTGACCAAGTGAAAAAAATTAATGGTCACTTGGTGCGGCCTGAAGTGGCGTGGACCTACCTGCATTCATATTCAATAACAATAGGCTTTATTGAGTTGTGACACTCACACAGAAGAACACACCTAATTGCTGTCTAAAATCCACCCAAAAACTATTTTCCAGGCAGCTCATTACAACCCCATGGCAGGTTGAAAGGCTAAAAAATTGGAGTAAAAAAATGGTCTTCTCCATTCAGTACGTACTTTACAAATTTTTCACTCTTCCATTGAGCTTGGTTGGAGCCCCTGCCACTTTCCATCCCCTCATGGAGCAGCCACACACTGAATATGCTGCCACCTACCTGGATGATGTCATCATCACAGTGACACCTGGGCGGAACATGTGCAACGGGTGGCCGCGCTGCCCATGTTAATAGTGCCTCAGAGACTCCAATGACACGTGGACACCTGGAGTCTCTGAGGTGTCAGAGAAGGCTCACGGCCAACCCAAAGGAGTGTGCTGTTGGACGGGGGAAGGTGGAGTATTTGGGGTACCACTTGAGAGGCGGGCAGGTACATCCACAGGTGGAGAATTGCATTCTGCTCATGTCCCAAGACCAAAAAGAAAGTAAGACGGTTCTTAGGACTGGCGGGGTACTACCGTCAGTTTGTGCCTGGCTTTAAAAATCATTACAAACATTACAAGCTGTCCAGAACTGTGACTGGAGTTACAGTTATACTAGTGAGGAAATGGATTCCTTGTGACGAGCAGGGTTTAAAATATCCTATTTTGCAAACATCCCATGACCAGTAAGGAAGTCTTGGAGCTAAAAAAAAATATGATTGCATTTTTTTTTTTTTTCATTTCACTTAACTGGAAAGCTAAACCAAGGAGTTAAAAATGCCACATCACATGCAGTCCTGGGCTGCAGTAAACCACTTGAGCACATAATTGACTGTGCGGGTGAGTTGCCTCTTAAGTCAGGTAATCCTCTGACAGTATCTCTGATTATAGTAGCTAATGATAGTTGATCCATTTTGTGCAGAAGAAGAGTCACATGATACCTCAAGCATGACTTTTTGAGAGCGCAAACCGAGTTAGCAACAAAAGCTTATAACCACTATTGGGATACGATCTTTGCCTGCTATTGCCAAGGAAATGTGGAACGTGCACCCTTCAAACTCCATGAAAGGAAAATCTATTTTTGTTTTCTTTTTACTAAACAATACAACACGCAGCAGGCCAGCACACATGCAACCATGTCCATGCTAATGACTGACACACCTCGTGGTATTTTCTCTGGTAACTTTAGTTAATTCTGTTAACTACAATTAAAAGTCTTTGTTCTTATTTTTCATGGCATTTGAGACAGTCTTCCAGCAGTTACATGAAGGTAGTATTACAGTTCAAAAGACTTCAGAATTCTCATTGCACCACAAAACATATTTAAATCAAATTAATGATATAGCTGCATTTTTAATTTAGGGGACACCTTGTAGCCACAATAGTCCTGAAATGTAGTGAAGTGACAAGCAAAGTAATGTGAAATGGATTTCATTTCTAACAGTACAGCCCCTGAGAAACTGCTTTCCATGCACATTTTTTTAATTCCCGATAGCTCCCTTCCCAATGTATTGTGTAAATGCCATTACACAATACATTGCACACTTCTCCTTTCTAGAATCCTTCATGACTTTTTATGACTTCAGCTTTAGCTGAACTGAACCTCATATTTTGTATCACTTCAGAAAGAAAACCCCCACATGCAATATAAAATACATTTATCTGGTATGATGTGAAATTATTTAACCTAAAAAACGTTATGTAAATATTACCAGGGCCAAAAGACTATTATGATCCACCCACTATGCTTCCTGCTTCCCTTTACTTTCTGCAGCAGATTTGGTGAGTAGTCAGAGAAGTGGCTGCACCTGAGAGGTGGGATGTGACCTCTCAGCTTCTGCAGTTGTGTCCTATGTCCTTCCCTCACCGTCTCCCTGTTAAGTCAGTCTTGTCTTCGTGATTATTTGCCAGTCTGTCTCCCCAGTCATGTCTCTCACCCTCTCAGTCCCTCACTCTCAAGTGATCTGTCAGATATTGCTGTTTATCACTGAATAGATTAAAACATTGAGTCATTCATCTGTTTATTTTTGTGCAGAGCCCAGAAAATGTCATCTTCTTAAAACTGTTGTAATGTTATTTCAGCCAGTTATGCAGGTCATTTTATATTTTAGTACTGGAGGTTTTAATCAACTGGTGAGGCAGAGGTGGCCATTAGACCTGAAAGTGGTATTCCACTTTGAGCATTTTGAGATGCACATTACTGCTAATGCATTCATCTAGAATCATTAACAAAATGATAGGTGTATAAGCTTTAAACAAGTACAAAGTGCAGCATTGCTTAGTTATAATATAACTTTGTATTTGACATATATATCTTGTTGACCACAGTGATTCATAAAACAATGAAATGCAAACATTCAAAAGTTTTCCTTTACAAAAATATTGAACAGTTGCTTTCCAGTCCTGACAAAAAAGTGAAAAATCATAAAATATAAAAACATAAATTTAACAATTAAAATAAATTCATTAATACATTATTGTCAGTTTTCTTAATGGCAGCGATACATCTGTTGATAGAAACAACTGTAGAAACCATACAGCTAATGACACACTGGAATATACTGTTAACAGGCTCGCTGGTTATTTTATTCAGCTTTACTGTTACAAATGAGTGAGACAACAATAAAAATGTCTATAAGAGGTGAACAACCAAGAGTCAACATGATGCAGAGTAAAAACAGACTCCTCTGGGTTTCAGCAGATTAAACTTTTCTGTTTATCGTTGTAAATCCAACACAACAGTCCAGACAAACTTTCATATGCAACATTAATCACATTCACTGTACAGCTGATTGAGAACAGAAAAACTGCAGAGCACAACACATCTGGAGTTAATATTTCTTAACAAAGCCTGACCGTTATGACAGTGTGAGCCTGCTCATCTGTGTCTGATAGGTTTGTAGCTTGAACCTATTCGCTGGAACGTTGAAGGCAATGTGATTACACAACAAGCAAGACCCGAGTAGGCAACATTCTTTATGTTTCACGTGCACGGGAGAGAACTGGACAGGCGCCGTTCCTTCGCTTGACCTCAGTTGCTCTCGTCCGTTCCCCCGTAACACTGCTCTTTTATTGTGGTTACATGAATATGCATAGGTTCATTAACATATGACATAGGTATACATGTGAACGAAGAATACCTTGTGTGTGGGGGTCAAACTGTGACCCCAGGAAGACTCCCCAGAGCCATCCATCTAAACAAAAGGCACTTAGACTAAAACAGACATAGATACGTTTATCCTACCATAAAACAATAAGACAAGGTACGACCTCTCCCATGCTCCTAAAATGTGGGTGTGAAAGTCAGAGCTCTGGAATGCACACAAAGCTTGCAGACTATTAAGGATCAAACCTCTACCAATCTACACCTAATTATAAAACTCTAAGAATATATAAGTAGATATTTCTAAGCATAAATGACAATCACAATACAAATCTAACAGTGTCCCTCCTGAGAATGGAGCTCCTCATGAATGGTTCCCCAGAAGCCACACCAGTGCGAACAAAGAAATCACCACTAACAGGCAGATGAAGTCTGTTGTGGTAAAACGACACCGTATATGCTCCTCAGGTTCAACTTCAGCTATATTAACAGCAGTATCGCCATCCATCGTGGGTCTGCCATGGCTGTTTCTGGTGAAAGTCTGAGAATCACTGCTGTTTGTAATGGTAACGGTTTGTTCACTGACTTGCTGGGAAATTCCCCTCAAGTACTGCGCCACATGGGGCCTCCTGTCCATTTCCCACCGCCAGCGCCATTATTCTGTTGCAGAATTTGCAGGTTATTTGTAGAGTAAAGTGTTCTCTAAGTGCTTCTTCTCACAGCACAAGACTTTCTCTCCTTTTAAAGGAGAGCCTGGATAGGAAGTGGCATGGGATGGCTCTGTCCCCACTTACACATCAAACAAACATGATGTCTCAAGCTTTGGTGCAATAAAAGTTCTATAAAATTATATAACATTAAATAACATATTATTTTGCATTTAAAAATATGTAATATTCAACAATGTAAAACATTTCATTTTTTAAAGTTACCTCTATCATATACCTGAAAATGGTTCAGTCCAACAGCTAACACAATAGTACTGAATGAGTGTTGTTGAGCAGGTATCTCTGGTAGTGTCGCCTTAAGGGGTTGACCCAATTCAAAGGCTATCTAAACAAGAGATGTGTCAGACATGTAACTCATCTATAGAATAAAACAGACTTAAAATTGTAACCTGGCCGGCAGAATTTGTGTTTCTTAATTGAAGTTTACAAATCACAAAGTCTTAACTTGACTATGTGATGTTCGGTGGTTTGATTTGTCGGGTTTGTATTTATGACACAGGATCATTGGTTAAACTTAAAAGTGTCCTCTTCTTAAATCTGCTGTAATGTTGTTTCAGATTTCTCAATCATCCAGGTCATTGCATACCTTAGTGCTGCAAATGGACTTAAGTTTCAGCTATTACCTGACTGGTGAGGACTGGGGGCCATTAGCCCTGAGCTATTTTTTAAGACATCTGCAAGTCTCTGACCCACCCAGCACTGATATGAATCATACAGGTAACCTCTAACAGGTGGGGCTGGATAACAAACCACCATGGGGAGTGTACCCTCATTTCTTGCTAAGTGGCTTCATCATCTCCTCCATCTAGCAATGATTGTTCCATCTCACCAATAGTTTTGATTTCATCCCAAGCAGAATTTTACATGCTCTTTTAAGGCTGCCTTTCACTCAAAGGAAGAACTATGTTAAGATTTTACAGCCAGTTTTACAGACACACTCTTTTTTTAGTCTTTTTTAATGTGATAACCAATTGTTATCTAAAGACTGGAAAGACTGGTACATTGGACCAGTACAGACCAGCATATCTTACATGCTAGTGCAGGTAGGCCTGTTTCAGAGCTGCTTTCTATTTCAAATGACTTCATATGTTTGAATGAGGACCATACTGTA
The DNA here is from genome assembly GCF_013358895.1 of Oreochromis aureus. NCBI lineage: Eukaryota > Metazoa > Chordata > Actinopteri > Cichliformes > Cichlidae > Oreochromis > Oreochromis aureus. The sequence continues at coordinate 18,133,139 of NC_052955.1, read as the reverse complement.
ATTTCTAATGTAACCCATGGGTAAACCTTTGCTCATAAAATTTTTTTTCAGTTTTTTATTATCATTTTCATCATTGCATTTCCTTGAAACTTCACACTCCACTCTGAGCTCAAGGAGGGAGGCACAATTCACTTGTAGAAAAGGCCCTGCTCATGTTGTCTTAGAGTAGATCATCTCAGATTATTGTGCTTATCATTCTGTGACAGCCACTTCACTTACCACTCTGAGGTCACCAAACAATCTCACAAATCTGCAATTCAAAGAAAGTAGGGCATGACTGTTTTTTGTACATATGTGAAATGGTTGCTGAGTGTTCTTAGTTTGCAGTGGTGTTACTACAACATAACTTTTAGCAACACCTCTCCTCAGAGGATATTTTTTCTAACTGTTGGTGATGGATGTCTGGATTACAGCACAGAACACTGTGAAAAAGCCTGAAAATCTTTTTTGCTATTTTTAGTGAATTTCACTGTCTGACTTTCTGTGAGCTTCTGTTCTTATAAAACTGGCTCAGTCAGACTCTCATGTCTTCAATCTGGTTGTGTTGGCAGTGGCACAACAAGCAAGTTTACAAAAATTGAAAGGTGCTAGCTGACATAACAAACAAGCAGCAGCTTGCTGTGGCATGTGCCAGCATATGTGATGTAACTTTTGTCATCTTTTACACCATTTTCTAAGTCTCTAAGATTATAATGGGGATACCGTTTTATTCAATTTATTTGCTGCACAGTCAACATGAACTGTTTTTTTTTTTAATTAAACCAAAGAATTAAACCAGAACTATTTTTCTTTAACCAAGCTGTAAACAGGTTTAATTCTAAGGTAGACATTTCACCATGGAAGTGCACAGAAGCAGGTTTTCTTCAGCAGTGGACTGAATCATTCTGACACATGTGAAAGGGTGATAACTTCTTTCTGAAATTAAATGTTTTGCATTTTTCATGTGCACACAGGTATTAAGTGCAAAACCTATGTTATTCGCCATTATATATTTTTCTTGAATTCTGGGGCACCAGGGGGACCGAATCAGATTTGGTTGGGCCGTGCCATCCTGCGCCACCACACACACTTTAAAAGGACATAAGAAGTTGGGGCAGCACTCCTGTGCAAGTAACCTGCAGGTATTGTTTTACTGTGTTCGGTTTATTTAACAGAAAAATGGCACTTATCATAGAAAATGGGCAGGATGCCAAAGAAGACTGTGCAGTGTGCTCAGAAAGTGTTTTGGAAGCACTGGCGCCATGTGTGTCTGCTCACCACAACAGACTTTATCTGCCTGCAAGTGGTGATTTCTTTGCTGGCACTGGTATGACTTCTGGTGAGCCATTTATGAGGATGTGTGGACTTCAGCAACGTTTCTTCTGCAGGGTCCATTCATAGCACAGACCCAACTGAGCAGACTCACATTGGTAACAGTAATAGTATTTTTTAAATATTTTGTATTTAAACTCCAGATTTGTTGTGGGGTTTTTTTTTCTGTTTTCAAACATAATGTTTAAAATGAATGTAATTATTGCTACCTATTAATTTTTTCCTAATGGTTTATCATGAAATCAGGTATCTTGATTTGTGTAGACTGTTGTGTTGGATGAACAAGGTCTTCACTTTGGATGATGCTGATTCTAATTCGTAGTTTAATTGTTTGCCTCAGGCATTTTTGTATTTCACTGCTTCATTGAAGCTTAATAAAATGACCAGAGAGCCTTTGGCATTAACAACATATTTAGATATGGAATGTGTAGCTGTAACGTTTCTTTGTTTCTGTCTGCAGGCGCATTAATCTAGTCTCTGGCCAGAGGATCTGTGGATAAAACTGAAGTGGTCACAGACAGCACAGCAGGGGGTGTTTTGTGTGTTTTTGCGCTGTTGAGAAGTGCTTATCAGGAATACTGAGTTTATCAATGTAATTTAATTTTACAGTAAACTTTAAGTTTTTCCTAGAAGAATGAGATGCAGCTGTTGACTATTCTTATAAAGGGAAGAAAAAACACAAATGGCTTCAGAAGTTCAGAACTGTTGACCAAAACTTGACCTGCTAGTTTTAGGGAAAGCACCACAGATTGTGCATCATGTTCTTGGAGTGTGTTTCTCGCCTTTGTGTATTGTAACCTTTTTTTATGGCTTTTGCTATGTGTACTACATTTTTTGACACTCATTATATAAAATATTCATTCTTTTTGTTGAATTTCTTGCAAGAGAACATGCTACATTTTTTTAAGTGTCCCCACACGGCACGCAGACGATGCCTTTTACAAGATGAAAATTACAGCCAATAAAAAAGCAAAAATAAGTAGTCCTTGCAAGCAGTAGATAACACAGACTTTCATTAGTATGAATGTCACTAGCATTTTGACAAGAGATTCATAAGACAGATCATGTCTGCAAAATGCCTTCAAATTTCAAGAACACTGAGGACACAGGAGATTCATAATTCCAACCCACCTTTCCTCATGTCTCACTCTCACTGCATTTGTCCTGAGAATGAAGCTTGCAACAGAAATGTTACTGGAAGTCTACAGGCAGAACATTCTCATAACTGGCACACCAGAAACCTTTTATAATAAATAAATAAATTGTCACTTTACTTATGATAAAAATCTGTAACCCATTTCTGTTGATAATGGTTACTCTCACGCTGGTGCTAATAACACCACTAGCAGGGAGATTGCAAGCTTGTTTTAAAGAACTGACATTTGGCTTGGCCAGGGATCAAACTCAGCTATGTCAACAGCAGCATTGCCTTCAGCCATGGTCTGATGTAGTCTGTAGTCAAGTAGTCTGATGTCCTATAGTCATTATGAAGCTACAATTTGAAATACAATAAACATTAAGCTTTTTGTACAAAGTATCGATATCGGATCAGTATTGTCGATACCACCCTGAATTTTACTTGGTATTGGATCGGAAAGGAAATCAATCGTATCGCACATCATAATAGGCAGGTGGACATCCACCTGCCTATTTTCCATGGTAACCGCCATTATTCTGCTATACAAACAGAACCCAAAGTATTAAGAAACCTTGTGGGCTTAAGAATTAAGGTAACATGAAATGGATGTGTGGCGGGGTGTGGTTGGCGGCTCGACTGCAGTGGGGTAGCAGGTTCAGGGCGTGGTGTTAAGAAGGCTGGTTAGGCACAGCCAGTGGACATCTTCTAATCATGCTGTCCCTATTTCAGAAGCGGGTGGGCTGGTGAGAGGAGGAGCCAGGGCAGCGAGCACTGGAAAGAGCCAAGTATAAAAAACTGTGTGTGTGTGTGAAAATAAAATAAAGACCCAAAAGCCAAACCACGGATTTGTGTCGGGTCCTGTTGGGGTTTGCAGGATGAAATTTCGGTCATCGTAGAAAATGTTTCATCCTTTTTTTTTTTTTTTTTTTTTTTTTTTTTTTTTAAACCTGTCCCGTTTGGTTCTTTTGCCATCAGAATTATTGTCTAAAGGCGAAGAAAGATGCCCAACGGATTTACTTTACCAAATGGACCATCCCAGCCTTGCCGTAATGGTCCATCTGATTCACCTTTTATTGTTTATTTCATTTTCACTTGCTGAATACGGGACAGACTTGACTGGTGGAAAGAAAGGGGAGAAAGAAAGAGGTAAAGAAAAAAAAAAAACCTGAGAAGAGGGACGGGGAAAAAGGGCAAAAAACAAAAACCAACAGAATAAGCAGACAAAAAAAAAATACATATCGATCACCTGGATCACCTGTTGAGAAAGAAAAAAGAAAGCAAGCAGAAGAAGACAAGAGTAATAAACAAGATCACAATGATATATGGGAATATGACAGTAAATACTAAATATTAAACATTATGGTGCAACATGTGAGATCGACAGCGCACAGTGTGCTTTGAGGTAGGAGCCCAAAAGGGTGTAGTTTGTGTGTGTGATCACCTGTGTGTACACCTGTGAGCATGAACGCGCTTGTTTTTAAGAGGTTCCTTCATGTAATGATCTGCTAGAGGGTGTGGGGGGCCACTGCCCCGACCTCCAGGGCATGAAGCAGGTATGGAGGAGATCAAAACTCCAGACATCCAGAGGCCCCCAGAACACAAGAGACCAAGGAAGACCAACAGAGGGGCAGCTGCGTCACTATCCCAGAAAGAGCTGAGGAGAGTCCCAGATGAGGGGTCACTCAGCAGCCGCGGAGCAGAAGCCAGGGGGGGTTGCAGTGACGTGCCCGTGAGCTCCGCCGGCAGCCAGCTGTGCCTGAGTGACCGAGCCCGGGCCGAGGCCGAGGGCACCCCATCGAAGTGGCCCGAGCGAGCCCCAGGCTCCATGCCCCGATAAGCAGCCGCCAAGGAGTGAGCCGGTGGGTACCTGGGCGCCCACCCCCGGACACAAAGAACCACCAATGCACCGATGTCTGAGGGCGTCTGCTACCGGCAGGGGAAGTGGTGGGGAGAGATGGGCCTCCAAACCTTGGAGGGCCTGAGATGTCCCCAGAGAGGTGGGGTCTGATACCCAACCTGACATATAGACACAGACAAACAGGCACACACAGATACAAACATCTATTCCCACCCTCATGCTCTCAACACTCACCCAACGTGGAGACAGACATAGAGAGACGCTGTACACACAATCACACTCCCCGGGGCTTAGAGTACGCTAAGCCCCGGGTCTAGGTACCCTTGCCCCTGGAGGGGGAAACTGCGCCCAGACCCAGGTGGTGTTACCCTTTTCCCTGCGGTGGGGAGAAGCAGACCGCCCCGACTCCGCAGCAGCAGGGAGGCCCCACATTCCGGACCCCAGTCGGACGGCCAACTCCTCCTCCTAGCCCCCCCGCTCCAGCAGGCCGCAGAGAACGGGGGTGTAGGAAGACTCCAAACCTCCCTCCACCCGCTCATATGTAGTGTTGATGTATGTGTGTTCTAAGGTGCATTTAAAACCCAGGAGGGCATGGAGCTACCTGCCAGAGCAGCAGGTAAGCGTATAGCCCCTCCTGCTAGCCCTCAATGTCTACGTGTATTTAAAATTGAGAGGTGGGCAGCGACGCCAGGGGTGAGGTGTACATCCTGATGGTGATTGGAATCCGTGTAGCGTGCCCACCCCCAAGATCCTATATGTATGTGTAATGAGAGTGTGAGTAATGTGAATGTCTAAGTTGTGGGATAAAATTGAGGCAGAGGCAGCCAGAAGGGGACAGAGGGGGGATGTCTCCTCTGCACCCTGGTGACACACCCCTACCCCAAGGCCCTGCATGTGTGGGTGATTGTGGTGGAGCGGGAAGAGGGAGGCAGCTGGAGATGGGGGGAAGGAAGGAGGGCAAGTGACCCCTCCTGGGGTCACTCCCGCTGACCCCAGGAGGGTCACTGCCCGTCCTGTTTGTGTGCCTGGAAAAATGTAGAGCACCGGACATTTGCATCATTATGACTAAAAGGCCTAAGTTTTTTAAAAGTAGATTCTAATAGTCGTGTTAAATAATCCAAATTTACTTTCAGCACAGATTTTAGAGTCTTTACCTTACAGTAAAAAGTGCCTTGACGTGATTGTTGTGATTTGGCACCATATAAATAACGTCGGAATGATGTCTTTCTCTAAATGCTATTCATTTTTTTAAGCATATCAACTGTCAAACTTTAGACGGCATCCATCCCGCATTGGAACGACCTTCAGTGTCATAACTAAAGCTTCTGTTGAGGTCAGAAGCACTAACAGAAAACCACTGAAGAAGAGGTGTGTGTGTTAAAAAATATTTTAAAAACTAAACTTTAAAATACACTTTTTAATTGAAAACAAATTATTGACGAGTAAGGCTTGCTGGGGGTGTTCAGCCACAAATGAAAGGGGTCAAACACAGGTGAGAACCCCCCCCCCTCCAAAAAAAACTAACCAGAGTGGGCTGTTTCTAACTCTTAGCAGTGAGCTATTGAACAGTTTTAACATGTGATTGAAACTGCAAATTCAAATAAACAGTTTTGACCACATCTACTGGCGCGCGCACTTAGTGTTGTCTGTCTGTGGTATTTACTTCCTGTTTCTGTTATAGCACATAGCGGTTATGTGTAGACCATTTAGTTCAAAACTTTTGGATGACGTCTTGTTTGATTGTGTAATCTGAATTTAAAGAACTGCCATTTTGCCCTTGTGTAAAATCTAAAGATTGATAAAGCTTGTCAGTAAAAGTAAGTATTTTAAAATAAATCAATGCATGTCTTGGTTAATGAGTCGTTTTTTAAATTATAAATAAGTTTACCTCATGGCAGCCTTTTCACAGGGGAGAAAACTTACTAATTTTGGCTAATTTAACAAGATGAAGAAATGGTACCCATCTCAAAAACGTATTTACATATATTTTCATTTGTTGTACACTTACTAGAGATGGCAGTAGAGATGGCACTTTTTTTTAATATCCGATACCGATATCATAAATTTGGATATCTGCTGATACCGATATAAATCCAATATAGCGTATTTTATAATCAATAAAATGTTTTTTTTTTTTTAATATCTTGCTGCATTTTGTAGAAGTTCATACTCAAGTTTAAAAAAACAAGCAAAACTAAAGCTATTCTGTTATACCTGTATGCAAAAAATACACTGCACCCAAAATATTTCATAGTTCAGCAATACTGATCAATCTAATAAACTTAAATCTACACCATCCTCCCTATTCTAGTACCTTAAAGAGTACTTAGTGGAAATATTAAGCAACCTAACTAATAGAGTTGCCAACTCCCAGCAAAACAAAGGGGAACCACCCCCCACCCTCCACCTCATAATGCTTAATTAACGTAATTCAATGTACGTGTAAAAAAAAAAAAATGTACAGAAATCAATATTTTTTCTACAATAATTAAATAGATTCAACAATTTTCTTCAAAAGAATTGCAGACTGCACAGATGGTATCTTCCCAAAGGAAAAAGTACTATAGCTTACTAGGTTATAAATTTGACTTAATAGTTCCTATATACAATAATGGACTTCTATACATTTTACATCAGATTCCCTGTTAATGCCTTACATGGCCCTCTGGCAAAACTTTCCTAGACCCGCCCCTGCACAGTTACCAGCTGTCAGCTACTAGAAAAGGATCCTGGTGTAGAAAGTAATATTAAATAAATTCTATTAATAGCTTATCAAGCTTAAACGTGCTGCTGTTGTTTATCCGCTGGTTTCCTCTTTCTGGTGCAAAGTGGGCGATAAACAAACAAGACAGACGGGACTCGCGACAGAAAAGCCGATCAGCTGATCATTGATCAGTTTCATGAAGTTTCATTGAAGTAGCAACAGGAGAGGGAGGGGGAGAGAGTGAGAGGCAGTCGCTCCATATATCGGTTGTAAAGCTTAATGTGGCAATGCTTTACAAACATTCAGAGATGAACTTACACACTTGCTTTACTTCTCTGGGATAGCTTTCTCGGAGATGAAATGCTGGTTTAGAAGTACATAGCGAGGCTCCAAATGCTCAGTCAGACCGCTGACAGGTCTGGCACGCCACAGCCGCTCTATCACGTGACGCACACTCTTCCGACGTGCTAAGGTCATGAGCTCGGTTGTCACAAGCTTTGTGAGGTGCTTTTGTGATATTTAATGGATCGGATTACAGTAATTTAGGTCAGTATCGGACCGATATGTAATATTGGATCGGTCCATCTCTAACACTTACAGGATTTAAAAATAAAATTTCAAAATTTGACAAATACCATTGTAAAATAAGAACACTTAGGTATTCCATGACAAAAAAAAGTTATTTCCGTTTTCATATTTTTGCCTCTGGGTTCCATCCTTTGTACATGAAATAAACACCCCGCAATTTCTAACATTAATTAACTTAATTTTAATTGCAGATTTGTGGGACTGTTTGACTTGATGGCATGTGGTTTTCATAGGCATTGCCTTCATTTCTAGTGAAACGTTTTTAGTGAAACTAGTGAAACGATTCCGCACCCACCCAAAACCCAGGTTGAAGGCAAAATTCCAGTTCCAATTCCTGTTGTTTTTATTCTATGACAAGTGTGACTTCTTGTTCTTTTATGTGGAATGGCTTGGACATTTCTATTTTTTTTTTTTTGTTTCATTTTTTTTTTCAAAAAAATCTCAAACTATGAAACAAACACATTTAAATATATTTAAATTCACAGAGTAATAAATCTTATGGCTGCTCTGAGCGTCAGGTAGGTGCAGTTTGGACTGCACTAAAACAGCGGTCCCCAACCTCCGGGCCACGGACCGGTGTCGTTCCGGGATGCGAGAGTTGAGGCTCGGGTGTGAAATTTATGGTTTTCAGGGTTTTTATCATTAACTCGGTTTCCCTGGGTCTTTTCCCGTGTTGTAGTTGTGTGTCTTATTTTCAAATAAACGTTTATGCGTTACCATAGCGACCAGAGAGCATCAAGGGGCAGAGAGGAGGATGTTACTCTCAATGTTGTTGGCGCATTTCAGGAGGACGCTGCTAATAATAATTATTACTATACTAACCTCCTAGGACCTGCCGTCCACATATGTGGACATCACATTTTGGGTTATTTAGACCAAAATACTCAATTTTGCTCTTCAAGGGGCTGATATCCATTTACGAGGACATTATACTGCTACTGTTCTATCAAAATTTTAAACGAATATCCTCATATGTATATTGTCTGACATTAAACTGGTCTGTGGTGTAAAAAGCTTGGGGACCGCTGCACTAAAAGACACTCAGAGTTGAGTGTTGCCTTAAAAGGCTTCTTTTTGATCATTAAAAGGCGACTGTTGAATAACATAAGGAAAATGATTATTTCAAATATTACACATCTGTCATGGTCCAGAGTCTAGTGACTGTGCATTTGTGTTTTTTGATTATTACTATGTGTCACGGACCCGGTTCCGGGGACTCGGGGTCCGTGAACAGTGTGGACCTTTATTATTATTATTATTAGCATTATCATTATTAGGATTGTCTTTATTATTATTATTATTATTTTGGTGTGTTGTCTGCACTGCCTCTGATCTCTGTCCTCATCTGTATGTAGGCAGGTTTGTGTGTGTTTGTGTGTTGCTGTTTCTGTGGCCAAGTTACAGGCATCTTCAGGCCTGAGGGGCGTGGCCTAGCTCGAGGACTGGCCACACCCGAAGCCCTTGCCACACACCTGCTCCTCATCAGGGCTCGTCGGTGGAACTATTTAGAGGAGTGATGGAGCTTCCACCGATGCTGGATTATTGCGTTTGACTACACGTCAGTCTTCAAGCACAGTCAAGTGTGAGTGTATGCCTGCTGGGATAAGTGTTTAACGGCTGCCTCTATGGTTTTCCCCTCAGGAGAAATGTGGGACGAGAAGGAGCAGTGAGCACGGGGAGTGCAGGGACACTGGGGCAGAGAGCACTACACGGAGATTTTTGGGAAGAAGACACTACACGGGAGTCTGGGAAACGGGGGATTTATTGTCGTTTACTTCACCACCTTGTAAATAAACACTGTTGCACTGAAGAGTCCGGCGTTTGGGTCCTATTTCCCCATCTCCCCACGGTCTGCCAACACAGACCGTGACACTATGCTTCATTTCAGTTAGTTCCTGGCTATATTTTGGTAATTTCGAGTTCTTAGGTTTTGTTCTGGTGCGTCCCATGTTGAGTGTTTCATGTCTCTAGTGTAGGGTTTGTTTTCTGCCAGTTCTCCTAGTCAGTTTTGTTAGTTTTTTTCAGTTCCCCTTCACCCTTTGTGTTGTAGTGTTTTGTGCAGCCCAAAATAAAGGCTTGCTTTTTGTTTATCACCTCAGTCCATCTCTATTATCTGCATTTGGGTCCACACTTCCTCTTCTCCACGCTGTGGCAGACATGACAAAATCTGATTTCTGAGTAGTACTTGGAGGAGGGGTTCAGATAAAAGTGACATATAAAACACATGTAAGAATGATTCCTTTTCCTACAGTCCCCCAGGTGGAAGTGATAAGGAACTGCATCAGAGTGAAAAAGATAAGATAAGATGAAATAACCTTTATCAGTCCCACACGTGGGAAATTTGTTTTGTTACAGCAGGAAGTGGACAATTAAGAAAAACACTGAAATAGGATAAGATAATAAGAATAAGATACTGTACACAACAGAATAGAATAAAATACTATATACAATAGAATTTCAGACTCAACAACAAAGACTTCAACTGATCAAACACACACATCCACACATGTGCAATAGCAATAACACTAAGTGCAATACTTTTTTCTGGTATCGTTGTATTATACGCATTTGTATATAGCATTTGTATTCTATTTTATTCGATTGCATATAGTATTTTATTTTATTGTATTCTATTGTGTACAGTATCTTATTGATATCTTATTCCAGTGTTTTGTTTTTCTTTCTATTTTTACTATGTAACTTTGCACTGTCCACTTTCTGCTGTAACAAAACAAATTTCCCACGCGTGGGACTAATAAAGGTTATCTTATCTTATTTTAGAATAAAAATACTATATACAACAGAATAAAATACAGTGTTGTCAGAAAAAGAGAATTGTACTTAGTGGTATTTAGTGTTGGGACTAACGCGTTATTAAGTAACGCGTTACAGTAACTACGTTATTATTGTGGTAACGAGCACGGTAACTAGTTATTATGCCAAAACCAGGAGCAGCGTTACCGTTACTGGGATTTAGATAGGCTCGTTACCGCGTGTGGTGGATAAGCGGAGCTTCCACAGATTCAATAACATTAGCAAGTGGTGGAGGCCAGCAGGTGGATGAAGGAAAAGGGAGGCAAGAGGAGAGACCCGAAGCGGCCGCCGGTCCGTGTGTCAGGTGAACTGAACTTCAGGTAAGAAGTTATGACCTGCAGTCTATTTGAGTCAGATATAAACCAAGTTTAGGTGGAGTTTATTTTCGGTATGCTGACATTTTCGTACTGCGTGCTAGCTAGCATGACGGAGTTTCTATACAGCTGGGTGGGTGCTATGTTACTGATGTTGAACTTTATTTTGTTCATACGGTTAATTATTAGAGTTGCCAACCGTCCGTAAAAACAGAATCGTCTGGTTTTCAGAGAAAATATTACAGCGTTTTGTACTGAGGTGAAAAGGAACACAGTTTGTCCCGGACTTCAGCTACAATGAAAAAGACACAAAGCTGAAGCTGCACAGCTGCCTCTTCTTCTCTCATTCTCTCCTCTCCGTTTCTACTTCAATCATGAAACTGATCAATGATCAGCTGATCGGCTTTTCTCTCTTGTTTATTTTATCGCCCACTTTGCGCCAGAAAGAGAAACCAGCGGATGTCGCGTTAAACAACAGCAGCACGTTTAAGCTTGATCAGCTGTTGTTAGAATTTATTTAATATTAATTTCTAGTATCAGCTGATGTTTGCTGGAGCCACAGCTGTAAAGCTGCTGGTCATGATATCCGTTTGGTTATCTGGTGAGAGGAAACATGAAGATGAAACCAGGAGATGTCCTTACTGAATCATCAGAGCTGAACAGGTGATGGAGAAACAGGTTTACCTTTTAGGTGACATGAATGAGTTGAAGGAAGTTATGAACTGTTTCTGAGACAAATAACACCAGGATCCTTTTCTAAGTAGCTGATAGCTGGTAACTGTGCAGTGGCGGATCTAGCAAAGTGTTGCCAGGGGCCAGGTAGGGCATTAACAGGAAAGGGGGCACAAGGAAATACTTTTCTTTATTATTCTCATTTAAAATGTCCGCTTTTAAAAAATAATTATCTGAGTCTTACAACAAACAATTGATAGATTGATACATATATACCATCAGAACAGTGTACATCACTGTCACAACAGTATTTATTTTCATTCAAAGGCTTTATGATTTTTTCCTATAATGGTGGGCGGTCTCTAGTCAAAATGCCGGGACGATTTTTGTCCCAGTCCAGCCCTGGATGCAGCTCATCTGCAGTCTGGTGTTACCTACATCTTCCTATTCAGAAGGCAGAATTTCCAAGTTCTGAGTACAATCAAAAGCACCACGACTGCAGTTTTTGTGTTGGATGTAAAAAGCAGGCTAGAATCATGGCGGCGGTCAACAACGGTCCAGGCGTGATTTCTCTCGTGGAAATGTGCACATTATTTTTCCTTTCTATTGGTAGGTGGCACAGTGCACGTGTGGCAAGTAAGCAAGCTAGAAGACTGGCAGTCTTGCTGAGTATCCAGTTACGGAAGCAACACATTAACAAGAGAATTCTGAGTAAAACCAAAGTTACTTTCCCTAGTAACTAGTTACTCTGAAAGTAACGAGTAACTTGAAGTAACTGAGTTACTTTTTTAGAGAAGTAACTAGTAATGTAACTAAGTTACTAATTTAAAGTAACTTACCCAACACTGGTGGTATTGCATATGTATGTGGGTTTGGTCAGCTGCAAAGTCTTTGTTGTGGAGTCTGACAGCAGTAGGAAAGAAAGACCTGCGGAATCTCTCTGTCCCACATCGTGGGTGCCGCAGCCTGCCACTGAAGGAGCTGCTCAGTGCTGTCAGAGTCTCCTGCATGGGGTGGGAGATGTTGTCCAACAGGGATGACAGCTTAGCCACCATTCTCGTGTCACTCACCACCAGTGTTGGGTAAGTTACTTTAAATTAGTAACTTAGTTACATTACTAGTTACTTCTCTAAAAAAGTAACTCAGTTACTTCAAGTTACTCGTTACTTTCAAAGTAACTAGTTACTAGGGAAAGTAACTTTGGTTTTACTCAGAATTCTCTTGTTAATGTGTTGCTTCTGTAACTGGATACCCAGCCAGACTGCCAGTCTTCTAGCTTGCTTACTTGCCACAAGTGCACTGTGCCACCTACCAATAGAAAGGAAAAAATAATGTGCACATTTCCATGAGAGAAATCCCACGCCTGGACCGTCGTTGACCGCCGCCATGATTCTAGCCTGCTTTTTACATCCAACACAAAAACTGCAGTCGTGGTGCTTTTGATTGTACTCAGAACTTGGAAATTCTGCCTTCTGAATAGGAAGATGTAGGTAACACCAGACTGCAGATGAGCTGCATCCAGGGCTGGACTGGGACAAAAAATCGTCCCGGCATTTTGACTAGAGACCGCCCGCCATTATAGGAAAAATCATAAAGCCTTTGAATGAAAACAAACACTGTTGTGACAGTGATGTACACTGTTCTGATGGTATATATGAATCAATCTATCAATTGTTTGTTGTAAGACTCGGATAATTATTTTTTTAAAAGCGAGACATTTTAAATGAGAATAATAAAGAAAAGTATTTCTTTGTGCCCCCTTTCCTGTTAATGCCCTACATGGACCCCTGGCAAAACTTTGCTAGACCCGCCCCTGCACAGTTACCAGCTGTCAGCTACTTAGAAAAGGATCCTGGTGTTATTTGTCTCTCAGAAACAGTTCATAACTTCCCTTCAACTCATTCATGTCACCTAAAAGGTAAACCTGTTTCTCCATCACCTGTTCAGCTCTGATGATTCAGTAAGGACATCTCCTGGTTTCATCTGCATGTTTCCTCTCACCAGATATACAAACCGATATCATGACCAGCAGCTTTACAGCTGTGGCTCCAGCAAACATCAGCTGATACTAGAAATTAATATTAAATAAATTCTAACAACAGCTGATCAAGCTTAAACGTGCTGCTGTTGTTTAACGCGACATCCGCTGGTTTCCTCTTTCTGGCGCAAAGTGGGCGATAAATAAACAAGAGAGAAAAGCCGATCAGCTGATCATTGATCAGTTTCGTGATTGAAGTAGAAACGGAGAGAATGAGAGAAGAAGAGGCAGCTGTGCAGCTTCAGCTTTGTGTCTTTTTCATTGTAGCTGAAGTCCGGGACAAACTGTGTTCCTTTTCACCTCAGTACGAAACGCGTAATATTTTTCTGAATACCAGACGATTCTGTTTTTACGGGACGGTTGGCAACTCTAATAATTAACCGTATGAACAAAATAAAGTTCAACATCAGTAACATAGCACCCACACAGCTGTATAGAAACTCCGTCATGCTAGCTAGCACGCAGTACCTAAAATGTCAGCATGACGAAAATAAACTCCACCTAAACTTGGTTTATATCTGACTCCGATAGACTGCAGGTCATAACTTCTTACCTGAAGTTCAGTTCACCTGACACGCGGACCGGCGGCCGCTCGGTCTCTCCTCTGCCTCCCTTTCCTTCATCCACCTGCTGGCTTCCACCACTTGCTAATGTTATTGAATCTGTGGAAGCTCGCGATATTCACCACACGGTAACGAGTAACGAGCCTATCTAAATCCCAGTAACGAGTAACGCGTTCCTGGTTTTGGCATAATAACTAGTTACCGTGCTCGTTACCACAATAATAACGTAGTTACTGTAACGCGTTACTTAATAACGCGTTAGTCCCAACACTGCTCACCACCTCCACTGGGTCCAGAGGGCATCCTAGAACAGAGCTGGCCCTCAGGATCAGCCTGTTTAGTCTCTTCCTGTCCCCACACTGTAAAAGATGGCTGAGGCCACCACAGAGTCATAGGTCTTCAGGAGTGGGCCCTTCACTCCAAAAGACCTGAGTCTCCACAGCAGGTACAGCCTGCTCTGCCTTTTCTTGTAAAGGGGGTCTGAATTATGAGTCCAGTCCAGTTTACTGTTCAGATAAACACCAAGGTACCTGTAGCTGTCCACAGCCTCAATGTCCATACCTTAAATGTTTAGTGGTTGCAGTGGAGGATGTTTGTGCCTGCGGAAGTATACCAGGTGGTTCTGCTGGCACCAGTGCACAAAGTCTTGGGTCAGTTCTCCCCGTCAGTGATCAGGCTGACCTTTGCAGAGTCATCAGAGAACTTGTGAAGGAAGCACTGGGTGGAGTTGTGGGAGAAGTCTGCAGTGGAGAGTGAAAATGGACTTTTAACACTGGTTCTGTCGTCTGAGGCTCAGAAAAGTTTCTGAATGATTTTCAGACTGTGCTAGAATGTGACAGTCCAGATATACATGATATGCCCTTTTTGCCCTCTGCAATCTTTAGTCAACAGGTTCGGATACAAGTATTGATGTATTAAAGTACTACTTGGTAATTTGATTTGTACAACAATGTTCAGAAATAACAATTTTCTTTACTGGTCTTTCTTTAAGGAAACAATTTCCAGTACTTCATTTCTTAGTAGCTAAAATTTCTGACATTTATAGTGTGGCCTTGTGGATTACTGTTTTGAAATCTTAATTCAAGTATAAAAACGTGGACTTCAGGCGAGAGGGAAGAAGACAACTGCTGACCGAAATTCTTTTTTTTGTTTGTGTTTTACATGAGCTAAAATTATATATAAAATGTATATATAATGCTGAAATTTGCCACATTAACTGTTAAGTTATCATTCATAGTAAATGATAACTTAATGGTAATAGGATAGTAAAAGAGTAACATTAATGTTGCAGCTAGGCATTATGTTATTAGCCCCGCTCGTGTATGACGTTATAATCAGTGTTAATTTTCAACAAATAACTGATCCTGTTTAAAGTGTTATGATTGGCCTACAGTCTCCCTAGTGCTATCAAAAGTATTTTCCTGGGTTTTGCTGTTTTTCTAGTTTCGTGAAAGTCCATTGTTTTCAAAGTCTTTACACTGAAAGCAGAACACCAAAGCAGCTTCAGCTCTCCATTACTGTCTACATAAAGTACATTCACACCCAGAAGTGCTGTTGCCCCCCACACTTTGACAGTTACTCTAAGTAGAAATAGGGTTGACGAGAGCAGTCAAGAAAAAAACAACAGCTGGAAAATATGCATGATGCAGAGACCATGTGCATTCCATGAAATATATAGACATATAAAGATATTCCATGAAAGACCTGACTGACAAAATGCAAAACGGTGTTACATACCAACTGATGAAAAAACCTAAAGTGACCAGCCAAAGGAAGAAGTGGCTGTGTGGAATCACAGATCACAACAGATTTTCTGTTTCCGTCATTCTATACTCTCCTTCACCTGCCTGGACAGCATTCTTTGTCCACTATAATGATAATGTAGATGCACTTTTTTAAGTTTAAAATTCATTCAAGGATACTAAGAATGGTCTTTTACTAGAAGTCAAACATGTTAATTCTATATCTATGTATCTATAAATCTATAGCCAAGGAAATAAAACATTCAGTATTCTGGACTTTCCCTGTCAAGTGTAAACCTTTTCTGTATTTATAAAACAAACTATTACTCAGCTCACATAGGTCTTTTTTTCACTTATATCCAACCACTGATGGCAGGGTTAACAAACAAACAATGTGAATCATTTGCTTATGCCTAAATGTTAAGGATTTGAAAGGAAAAAAAGCAGAAATTACAACAAAATAATATTCAGACAAGTGAACACAAATGTGAATCATACACAATAAAAGACATTAAAGATAGTTACATGGGCCAAAACAGCTATTCTTTCACTCCTTTAAAATACACTTCAACTCTCCCATCACAACCATTGCAGCCCTTATTTAAAGGGTCCTGACGATACAATCATTGTTTTGGATAAATAAACTTAATAATACTCTTCAACGGATTGGACAAAACTTTACTCAAAGTAGCTTTTTAGCTGTCACTCACAGACAGATGCATTATCAACATGGCTTGGTTTGGATGATTAAATTATCACTAGTGTTTTATAGTGCATAGTAGATTGTTTCCCCTTTATATTCTTGGGCCTGCCATGTAAACCTTAATACAGTGTTTCCCAACCTTTTGGAGCCATGGCACATATTTCACATAAAAAAAAAACATTTTATGGTCACCAGTAGCATGCATCCTGCACATGATGCACAGTACGTACTGTAATATTCATGACAGCCTTTTACTAAAAGATTAATTAAAAATTTTGACTGTTTTAATTTTACAATCTCGTGCACTGTATTAATTTCAGTTAATGTATCATACAATGGCCATGAAAAGAATCTCCACTTAGGACAATGTACAAATCCAGACTTTTTGTTTTGTTTTGTCTAGTAAAACACCTTTAGACCAAGACACCCATGTACACTCAGAGAGATATGGTGGGGAGAGAGAATGAATAGTCTTAAATGTGTAAAGGACTATTTTAAAATTAATGCGGAGTTGAACCGGGAGCCAGCGACGCTGCTTCAGGATAGGGGTGATGTGGTGAGTAGAGGGAGTCCTAGTAATAATACGGGCATCAGAGTTCTGGACACGTTGAAGCTTGTTGATGGATTTTTGTGGCAGGCCAAATAAGAGTGAGTTACAGTTGTCAGTCCGAGAGGTAATGAGACTATGGACGAGAATAACAGTGGCATGTGGAGTGAGGGTGGAGGTGATTGATGTTACAGAGTTGGAAATATGCTGAGCTAGTGATATTACTGATGTGAGAGTTAAACAATAATGTACTGTCAAGAATGACGCCCAAATTTTTCACAGATGGAGAGGTAGTAACCAGAGGTGGGACCAAGTCATTGTTTTGCAAGTCTCAAGTAAGTCCCAAGTCTTTATCCTCAAGTCACAAGTCAAGTCTCAAGTAAAGTCAAGCAAGTCAGAGTCAAGTCGCAAGTCAAGACAGACAACTTTCAAGTCAAGTCCCAAGTCCGAAACTTTGAATTTCAAGTCCTTTCAAGTCTTTTTTAACCCTCTGGGGTCCCGGTATAATTGGCGTTCTTGACTACTTTTGATTTTAGCTCTATATTTCACTTTTAAAATATGTTTTTCTTGCCTTGTTTGGTATCATTATTTACAGCACAACCTCAAATATCTGAAATTTGAGTTATTTTTTCATTTTGGTATACTATATTAGCACAGTTGATCTAAATTCAGACAAAAATTCAGAATCCGAGTAGAAAAAGTTATATTTTTTACATGTTTAACGAATCATTTTCATAACTTGAAATGCAAATAGAAATTGTACATTTCTAAAAATTATGCACAAGTTTTGCAAACAACAAAGTTATATGGTACTATTTACCTAAAAATGCAGCCAAGGCCTCAGGCGTTTTTTTTATATAACCATTTAAATCTATTTACAGAACAATCAGGTGTCCTGCATCAAATAAGAAGGCACACAAATTATTTGTGCCAGTCCAAAAAATGTAGTTTGTGTTCAGTATAAGACGGAGGAGAACACCACAGGCCTAAACCCTGCAGGTCTGACAACTGGAGGTGCAACAGTCCAGTTTTCTATGTGGAGACAGCGTTTACACTGGAATCTGCCTTTGACAGCTTTTTAGATCAAATATGAAATTCAGCAGTCTAACCGACACACAATACAAAACAATAACTACACAACAAACTAACTATAGCCTCCAAACACGCTAAACGTCACTAATGTCTCACATATGAAAACTCTCTCTCTCTCTTTCTTTATTTCGCCCGCTTTCCGTCGCGGGTGTCACTCCTAAAAACTTCCCCTTCTCCCTAAACAACCAAATGTCACATGTTGCCTTATCATTTTTTTGATTGGCTGACATGGTAAACTCTAACACCAATAGGGAAGGGGTGTTTTTTCTTTTTCTTTTTTCACTCGCAAGTGGAGAGCGTATGCTAGGCTGTCTGTAGAAAACGCCGTTTTTGTCTAGCATCCCTGTTGAGAATAACCTTTGCAAATAAACAACAGCTAATAACATAAGATCAAAGTATTTTATTTGATGTATTGACATAAATGACAGAAGAAAAAGGCCATGTATAGCAGGACTACTCAATTACACACTAAGGTGGGCCAGATTTTCTAACCAAAAAAAATTTTTTTCCCTGGCTCAGACATGCAAAAGTTAAACACGACCATACACTAATTGCAAATTAAACACAGTGATTTTGAATTGTGATGTGATGGTAAAATAAATATTTGTCAGTCTAAACTGGGTTAAATCTACGGGGTTAATGATGGGGAGGAGACGGAGAGAGACTGAGTACAGCTACAGAACCCACTTTCTGAAACGGACCCTGCTCACCATTCACCGACAATTCTGAGCTAACAAGTTGCATGTTATTCTTGGATGCGCTTCAGGACCGGATTTAAAATAGCATGACAAACATATCATACCTGTTAAAGCCAAACAGTATCATCAACGTAGCCCGAAGAACATTTGCTAATAAGATGAAGTTAGCTAAGTCAGCTATTTCATCGTAGCAAAAAAAAAAGAAAAAAAAAGCACCACGTACCGTTCTTTATGCAACTTCAAATGTCGGACAAAGTTGGAAGTTGTTCCATCTCCGTCTGTGATTCTCTTCTTGCATGTTTTGCATATTGCATTTCGTTTTTTGTTGACTACTTCGTAGATTATGTACCCGAAAGAAATTACTCTTGGAAGCATTTTTGGCTCGAGCGTTTTGTTCTTGTTTTTTTCAAATCTGGTTAATTTGATTGGCTGTGCTACAGCCCACGCTCACATACATACGGAGTGTGGTAAGAATGAATGAATGAATAAAGTGAATTAATGGTCCGCACTTTTTATATAATATGTATGTTAAATTTTAGATTTGGGTAAAATATCAAGTCTTTTTGTTAGATTTGTATTGTTGATTGTCATTTATGCTTAGAAATATTTACTCATATATGCTTAGAAGTATATAATCATTTGTAGATTGAAAGAATGTCTCATCCTAGGAGGTCTGTAACAACTCTGTGTAGTATGAAGAGGGGAGTGCGTTCACTCCTCTTCAGAGTGTTCTGGCATAGATCACACACCTCCTAGGAGAGGTCGTATCTTCTCTTGCTGATATATGGTATAGCAAACACACGTATATCTGTTTGAGTCTAAGAGCCTTTTGTTTAGATCAGGGGTGTCCAAACTTTTTGCAAAGAGGGCCAAATTTTATAAAGTGAAGATGCCTGGGGGCCAATGGTTCCTTTTGACTTTTTTTCCATAACAAAGTTACATGAAAATATAATGAATAACAATTTTAATAGTCACAATTACCTTTATTTTTAAAATAGAAATGTACCTAAATAAAAGACACTCAGGCAAGCATTTACAACTCTAAAGACACAATTCCGCCTTTCATTTATATCTGGAGAGTCAGACAACATTAAACAAACTGTATAGAATACCCTAAATTTCCATGAGTTTGCAATATCTTTGCCAAATGAACATTTAAACAGGAATTATAAATAATGAAAAGTGTTCTGTTATCAATAAAGTTTTTTTTGAAGTGAATTTTGCCCTTGACTTTTACAAGACCTTTCAGGAAGCCAAAGTTTTTCACATCTACTGGAAGATTGCACAACTGGAAGTTCACTTGCACAAGAAATAAACACATTTGTAAATTTACACAATATGTACACAACACACTCAACTATGAATTAAGAGCATAACATCAACAGTTAAAACCAAATCTTAAGAATTTAACAAAATACGTTTCCTTTTGTGGATTGCATTAGCATTCTTTATGCTTTTTACTGTTCAGGAACACATGACTAATGCAGGGATGTCACTCCTGGAGGGCTGCTCTTCATTTGATTCAACTGTGCTAAACCAGAAAGAACTAAAACATGCATAGCAGCTCTCCAGTACAGAATTTGGACATCCCTGGACTAATGAGAGGGGTGATACTGAGACCTAGATTTTAGTAAAGCAATCAGGTCTGGTTTGAGGGCAGTGGTTGAGATGCGTAAAATATCACGCAAGTGGGAGTCACTCATCCTTGATCTCAATCGGTTCTTGTTTAAGTTCATGACAGAGAATGTTTGCTCACACAAATATGTGGAACCAAATAAGCTCAGCATTTTCTTAGCAAGAGATCGCACTTCAGGAAACCTGTCTTTGTCTAGCTGCCGATAAAAGTCAACAAGAGAACACTGCCGGTGTTTTCCGCGGCACTCATCGTCACACTGCAGCTCAATGAGCTCCAGCTGAAGCTGCGGAGGAGCATCATCAGGGTCCACAGAGAAGGGAGATGAGAAAAGCAGCATGTCTTTTTCAATAGCTGCAAAGTCCTGAAAGCGTTTGTTAAATTCTCCAGAAAGAGACGCGATAGCTGTTGCGTACCTCTTCATTTGGACATTAATGTCCACTGGGAAACTGTCAATAACCTCTTTCAAAGCTGGGAAGTGTGCGGTACAGGGCTCTGTTAGGGACAAGTGTCTTTGGAAAAGTTGCAGTTTGGTTCCAAAGGCCTTGATGTGAGCGTATAGTTGGCTCACCACTGCATCTTTTCCTTGAAGATTAACATTCAGCGCATTCAGATGCTTTGTAATGTCAACCAAAAAAGCCAGATTTGCCAGCCATACAGGATCAGACAGTTTTTCCATTGGTTGTCCCTTCTCATCTAAAAACTGTCTGATTTCCTCTCTGAGAGAGAAAAATCGCTGTAGTGCAGACCCCCGACTTAGCCACCTCACATCATTGTAATAAATTACGTCACCATATTCAGCCTGGATGTCATGCAGAAACTGCTGAAACTGTCGGTGGTACAGAGCTTTAGAGCGAATACTGTTGATCGTCTTTGCTACTGGTTTCATAACATCATCAAATTTGAGATGTTTAGCACAGAGAGCCTGCTGATGAATGATACAGTGAAGTTTAACAGCGTTACCTGCTTCTTCGCTGACTTTATTGCAGATCAGTGTGGACAATCCGCTTCGCTCACCAGCCATGGCAGGTGCACCATCAGTAATGATCCCAGAAACTTTACTCCATGGTAGCTTCATATCATCAACAGCTTCACAAACAGAAATGAATAAATCCATTCCTCTGGTTTGACCCTTAAGGCTTTTGAGATCCAGCAGCTCCTCTGTCACATTCATCTTGTCGTCGACTCCTCGTAAAAAAATCAGCAGTTGCGCGGTGTCAGATGCATCGGTGCTTTCATCACAGGCTAATGAGAAATAATCAAAATCCACTCCTCTGTCCCGCAGCTGTCTGTGAATGTCTGACGATATATCCTCAACTCTTCGTGCCACAGTGTTGCGTGCCAAGCAAGCATTCAGAAATTCTTGCTTCTTCTCGGGGCAAATGTTCTCCACCATTTTCATGACACAGTCTTTGACAAACGTACCTTCAGTGAAAGGTTTACCATGTTTAGCTATTAACATAGCCACTTCGTAGCTGGCTTTCGTGATATTTTCGTGTGTCTCACAGGCCCGCATGAAAAATCGCTGTTGCGAAGCCAGAGCAGCTTGGAGTTGCTTCACTTTTTCAGCGCGCTCACTCCCTGTTAGCTTGTTATATGTTGCAGCATGTTTAGTCTCGTAGTGTCTCCTAATGTTAAAATCCTTAAACAAGGCAACAGTCTCTTTACAAATCAGGCAAACACAATTGCCTCGATTTTCAGTAAAAAAATACTGCAATTCCCACCGCTCCTGAAAGCGGCGGCCCTCACCATCAACCTTTCTCTTTTTTTGTACAGTCGCCATGGCAGAAATGACCAGACAAGGGCGGGCTCGCAGCACAGGTGCAAGTAGCAGGAAAAAGATGTGCTGTCACCATGTGGTGAAAAAAGGAATTACACCTTTAAAGTCATGATTTATTTATTCGGACTTAGAAAGAGAGCCATAAATTATACATAATTGGACTGAAGCTGCGGGCCACTTGAAATCTCCGCGGGCCGGACTTTGGACATGCCTGGTTTAGATGGACGGCTCTGGGGAGTCTTCCTGGGGTCACAGTTTGACCCACACACACACACACACACACACACAAGGTATTCTTTGTTCACATGTATACCTATAAGATGTCATATGTTAATGAACCTATGCATATTCATGTAACCTCAATAAAAGAGCAGTATTACGGGAGAACGGACCAGAGCAACTGGGGTCAAGCGAAGGAACGGCGCCTGTCCAGTTCTCTCCCGTGCACGTGAAACATAAAGAATGTTGCCTACTCGTGTCTTGCTTGCTGTGTAATCACATTGCCTTCAACGTTCCAGCGAATAGGTTCAAGCTACAAACCTATCATTAATTGGTCCTTCGACGCCGGATCCCTGGAGTCGGCATTCACCGAGAAGAGAACCCTGACGTCAGCGAGACGTGAGAATTTGTCATCGGGCCGGTGGATTAGCTGTCTGTTTTCTCTCTTCGATGAATGACGATCGGCGGGATCCGAGGCTGATATTACACGCTAAGCAACACCGAGTAAGTTTCAAGTCTTTGCCACTGTGTGCGGCAAAGCACGCATCCACTGTGTGCGGTTGCGTTGAAAGTCTTTGCCACTGTGTGCGGCAAAGCACGCATCCTCTGTGTGCGGTTGCGTTGAAAGTCTTTGCCACTGTGTGCGGCGAAGCACGCATTCACTATGTGAGACTGAGTTGAAAGTCTTCATCACTGTGTGCGTTAAAGCGCGTGATCACTGTGTGAGACTGCGTTGAGAAAATAGGCCTAATTTTTGTTGTTTGTGAGCGAGGATATTTGTTGTGTTTGTGTGAATGCTGCGGAGCAGGCATGGTCTGTGACACGGTTGTTGTTATCATGGGTTCCCGAGCAAGTAAGACTGCCTCACAGGGAGACAACACATTTTTGCAAGAATTTACTCCCAACAGTGCGAGGTATTTATATTCTCATAATTGTCATGAGCGTAAACTAGTCACGGGAGAATCTCAAATGTTAGAAGTTTTCAGGAAAACAGCAGCCTTGAAGAGCGTGTGGAGAAGGCCAGCCCACATCAGCAGCAGTTAAGATATGCTCTGGTGAATGGCTTTCCCCCACCCCGTGCTGACACAAAATGTTTAGATGATTTCCCTGATCAACAACAGCCTGTGCTCCAGACCATTACTTTAACCAGTTGTTAAAAGTAATCTGCATTAAGCTTAAGGTTGCTCAAATTCAGTACAATGACATATGAGATGAAGTAAAATAGGTAAATATTTTACCTAATTACATGCATAGAGGCACTTGACCTGTTTGAAAGACTGTCGTCCTAATATGAGCCATTGTCGAGATATAGAGCACACCTGTGAAAACAACTATTATGCTGAACCCTGTGCGAAACAGCTGAAAACTACATGATGGAGAAGCTGAGTTGAATATGAAAATGTAAGTCTTTGCCACTGTGGGCAAAGCACGCAACCACTGTGTGAGGTTGTGTTGCGGTCTCTTCTGGGCTGATGAGCAAGCTACACATTATCAGATCGGGAGCTGGCTGAGAACTCATCAAAGAAAGGGGAAGAGAACTATGATAACTCGAGTATGTAGCGTATCCGTGAGTTCAGCTTCTTCTTTCAGATGCGCAGCAGTTTTCCTGGATCTTGATTCATGTGTGTAGAGTGTTCATAGCATCAGCATCATGTTTTTGTTTATTTGCTTTGTTGGGTTGAAAACTAACTAAATAAACTTGTGATCATACTTATGGATCACCATGGCACATATCATCAGCCATATGTTTTATTTATGCAGATGAAAAAAGTGAGTGTGAATGTGCCTGATGTCACAGTGTGTGTGTGCGCTGTGTAAATGTAATTGTCACAAATTGTGAGAGCGGTGATTCTGCAGGTCACCAGCTAGTGTAAAGGAAAAAAAGTGTAGAGTAAAAAACGAGTAAAACAGAGACAAAATCTACATTGTAGATGGAAAATAATAGGAAACAGGTTTTGTGTTTATTAGCCAAGAACAACTACAATCTTATTTTCTGCTTTTAAGAAAGGAGAGTTCTGTGTGTTGGTTAAGCAGTGAGAATAATGATCAAAATGTCTCAGTGTGTCACTTGCAGGTGAGGAGCAGACCCGGATCAATTTCCCATATGCAGCGGTCGGACAAAAGTTATAGTTTAACACTATTGGAAACATTCAGGCCAATTTCTGGCTAACTTATTTACAGCTCCATGTGTCCCTCATCCTCACAAGCGAGCTCTCACTCCTCCCTGAAGACAAGGAATGCAGTTCCAAAGAGCAATAACATGGCAGATAAAGAGACAGCAGCAAAGTCCTGGGCAAAGAGTCCCAGCAAGCAGCAGCAGTGTGGACAAACAGTATCAAAGAAGAAGAGCAAACCATCATCCTGACTGATTGGATGAATGACACTGTGTTTCCAACAAGCTGCAAAGTCACTGTGCTTGTGAAAAGGACTTTTGAGGAGAACTAAGGAGACTGTTGGAGTTTGACATTTGCCGCCTTTGGAGAAAATGGCAAGATGAGACAGTGGAACACAGGACAAAGCTGAAGAAGAACTGCCGACTATTGGACTGTTGAAGTGGGAGAGGACAACAGAGTGAGAGTAAGTAAGGACACAGAGGAAAGCTGTTGTTTAATGTGGGAAATCAAAATTTGGGTTAGCAAACCTGGGGAAAAGAAAACTGACTGCTTAAGTGGAAAATTGTGAAGGAATCTGAACCACTGCAAAAAGAAACATATACAAAATCACACACACAAGCAGAACATGCATTAACCCTACTAACACAAACACAAGAGAGCCCATGAAGATTAGACAACATCTTAAGCATGTGAGTCTGTTTATCATCTTGTCCAAGTCACTTCGTGTGATGAGAAGTGATGCAAACACCGGTGGACTCATAGCACATTAGTTAAAAATGATCAAATAATAGCAGAGAAGTGTGTAGGAAAGGCAGCTTTAAGAACATGCCCTGCTGGAGATGCAGCTCCAGACACATTGATTAAACCTGCCTAATAACACAAACATACATGCAATGAAGATCAGCTTGTTATCTCTCATCAGTGCTAAAATAGTGTCAATTTAGCAGACACTTGTTATCAAATGCTGAATTTATCCAATGCTGACAGTTAACTCTCTAGGTTGCAGGACAACAGTTTAACTTTTGTGGGAAAAAAAGATTCTGGTTTGACCAACCAGTGATCAGACAATCAGACAAATTTAGTTGTTAATATAGTAAATTGGGACATGCTTTCTGCCTGATTGATGCAGCACAAGTAATTTACTGTATGAGGGAAATTCCATTTTTGTGATAATATTTTGAACATGCATTTCTGTTGTCCTGTCAACTTAGTGGGTTAATAGCTGATATGCAAATTAGTTGATGGTTCTTAGATTAATGAAAGGTGACTGAATTCTAGTACGAGTGAATGGGATGTGTTGGAGTGTGTTAGAGTGGACACTCTAAAACACTGAGTTTCCTGTTGTGATGTGCGAGTGAATCCTGCACCCAGATACCAAACTCTGAATACATAACAAACTTCTTTTGTGAAATGCATGACAACATGTCACATGTTTTATGATGACGGGAAAAAGGAAAACTAAATAAAATCTGTGGCCTAAATGAGTAAAAAGTACAGTCCTGGGGATTAAAATTCATAGCTAATGAGACATGAGGCTTATGTTGTGTGTTGTGCGGCTGATGGTTGGGTTGGTTTGAATTAATCTAGCTGATGATTTTTCTTTTGTTGTGAAGTTGAGCCTGCCAATTAGTATGATGGTATGATAAATCATGCTAATGTATGATTTACCCTCCTGAGATGAGGAGCATGTGTCATGACTTAACGAGGCCTTTTTATTTTGATACTTTCACAGTGCACTGAAAGTTTTGTTTGATGATCTCTGTTTGAGCAGATCTGCACGATTAGAACAGAAGCGCTATACGACACGTCGTCGAGAAAATTGTTGCAAGTGAGTTTCTCCAAAAGATTGCAATGGGCTCTGGAGAAAGCCACTTATCTGGGACAATTAGAAAATAGGTCCCTACCCAAAAAAGGATTAAGCGAGATAATCCCATATAAAGTTCTTCTTTTCTTTTTGAAATGACGTCATTTTGCTGAGAAGTGGAAATGAAAGTGCGACAATAATTTCCACTGTCAGCAAAGAAAGAATGAATGAATGCATGAATGAATGAGTGAGAGAAAATAAAACTGACTGACTGGTAAAAGCGGACAGAAACTGACAGACTGACTGACATCACTGTGCGAAGTTAACCCCCACCTGACAAAGGTGCAGATGAATCTATGTGTGTTTCTTTTTACAAGGAGCAGGAAGATGATAACAACATCCGAGGTTGTGTGATTTAGCCTTTTAAATGCCACTTTCTGTGTCTGTGAATCTATCAGGGGTGTTACTCACTACCTTGTGTTGCTCACAGAGGTGACTGTGAGAAAGTGTGTATACACCTGCGCAGCGCTAACTTTTCTACAGCATTACAGTTTTCATGTGATTTGATCATGTGATTTATACCAGGATGGCTGGTTGATGTTTTTTACTACAGGATTTCTGGGTTTATGTGTGAAGAAAACTGTGTTTACAGGTTATGAGTTGGTGATGCTGTTACACTGTGTTGTTGGGGAAATGTGAAGGTTACTTTGACGATGTGAATAACATGTGAGACATTCCCTGTGTTGAAACTAGTGTCACTTCTTTCCACAGCTATGGATGGCTAACTTTATGGTTTTTTATAGCACCTCTGGAACCTGTCAATTTGTGCCTGACCACCAGGATTATCCATGTGTGTTGCTAATGTTTGTTTTTCTAAGAGTGCATGTAGAGGATTCAGCAGAGACGGACAAGTAACGTGAGAAAGCAACTAAGAGATGCAGTGTTTATGGAATAGTTTGATATGGGGCTCATTAGCTGGCCACTGTTGAGCTCCTAGTGTTAAATACATGGAGTGACTTTGCTTAAAGGAAGTCACCGATTACATTACTGTTAACTGAGTACATGGGATGATCCATGTTTGGGGCGAATTATGCCAATAATTGTAGGTTACTGATTTGAGAAAACCTGCACATGATACTTGTCCTGTTGATGCTTTATTACTCTAATGATACAATTGTTTATAAGTGTGGAGGTTGATTTCACTTCCAGATCTTGTTTTCCAGGCCATGATGGTGTGTATGATGGCTCCAGGCGGAGCCAGATGTTGAGCACACTTAATGTGCAAAACACACTAACATCTTTTATTGCAGGGTTATAGGTCCGGGGTGGTGCTGCTCCAGAGGGGGAGATGCCTTGATGTTGCCTGGGACATGATCTAGCTAACCTTTTTCTTTTAGACAGGAATCTGGTTTTGATGAGTTGACTCATGGGAGTGTCCATGCGTCAAGAGGAGGGGTCCAGAATTACATGAATTACATGAAATTATCTTTTCTATGTTTTCTAAACTATGTTTTTATGTTTGTTGCGGTGATTTGTGTGATTAACAGTTCATTTACGGGTAAACCTATGCAAAGTGGTGCATCCGTGTTCAGATGAGGCTTTGATGGTCCATAAATGAAGCTCGCTGAACTAAAGAATGTGGTTTGATGATGCTTTACATGCTCTCCAAATAGAAGATTTTCCTCCTAGCAAGGAAATATAGGTGCAGCAGTTAAAGTATTGCTGAAAGGGATCTCCTGAGAAATCTTCTGAGGCCCAGTGAGAAGCAACCCATTCCAGGCATAGCTGACAGTCCAGGCAGTGGTTGAGGTCAAAGGTCGAGCTGTTTGGGGCCCATCATGAGATCAGACTTTGGAGCCACAGCAAGGACCACCACGAAGCTGCGTTGGAATGAGAGCTGTGCCAAGGGGGCTTTCCAGAGGCCAACAGAGGAGACTGTGGACAACAGACGGGCACCTGAAGGATGAGGGGAGCGTGCCAAGCTCAATTGACAACGCAGGGGGAGTCCAAGGATGACATCATGATTCTGTGAAAAGCACAGGAACTAGAAGCTATGGTGGTGATGACAGCAGTTTCCTATGAACATCATCTAATGCTGTGTCACTGTACTATGCACACGATGGCACACTGACGACTGCTGGGATCATAACAGCAGTAAGATAACTGGATCCAGCACCCTTTCCACAGAGGGTTTTTCCTGCAGAGGATGGAAAAAGGAGGAGTCATAAATATCCCCCACAGGACAGAGGCCTGAAGTGAGGTGATGGGGGTTGGCAGAGGCCATAAAACTAGAGTGCTGAAGAGGTCTGCAGCTTTCACGATAGCTGAGACCCATGTTGACAAACAACAAACTCAACTGGTATGTCTGAATGTCTATTCTACATACATTTGGACTCTGGTCCTATGAACAGTGATGGAAACAACTGGAAGAGACATTTATGACGCCCTGCAGAACTTAAACCACTCTGCAGAGAGACGTGCGATTTACATGTCTTGCAGAGGAGCACAACCAAGCTGGAGTGTTTTTGAAAATGTTAATTTCTCTTTTGACTGTTGACGATTCATCTGTTTGCTTGTAGGATGCAGTTTACCATTGAATGAGATCAATGAGAACTTGGATAACTGCTAATATATTTGTCAGACTGTATACGTTTACATATGCTGAGTATAAAAATGTTTGCATTGACACTGTCAGACATGACGTGATCATAACTGGGTACTTTTCTAGCATAATTGTCAAAAGGGGGGAAATGTTAGATTTGTATTGTTGATTGTCATTTATGCTTAGAAATATTTACTCATATATGCTTAGAAGTATATAATCATTTGTAGATTGAAAGAATGTCTCATCCTAGGAGGTCTGTAACAACTCTGTGTAGCATGAAGAGGGGAGTGCGTTCACTCCTCTTCAGAGTGTTCTGGCATAGATCACACACCTCCTAGGAGAGGTCGTATCTTCTCTTGCTGATATATGGTATAGCAAACACACGTATATCTGTTTGAGTCTAAGAGCTTTTTGTTTAGATGGACGGCTCTGGGGAGTCTTCCTGGGGTCACAGTTTGACCCACACACACACACACACACACACACACACACACACACAAGGTATTCTATCACTTTTCAAGTAAACAGGTTCAAGTCCAATTCAAGTCCCAAGTCACTGGTGTAAAAGTCCAAGTCAAGTCACAAGTCTTACAACCTTTTTTCAAGTCAAGTCTAAAGTCATAAAATTAATGACTCGAGTCTGACTCGAGTCCAGGTCATGTGACTCGAGTCCACACCTCTGGTAGTAACTGACAAGTTATTGATAGTAACAGCAAAAGTGTTATTCCTGGATAGCGATGATTTGGAGCCAACCAGGAGATGTTCTGATTTGTTGCTGTTGGGTTTAAGACAGTTGGAGGAAAACCATGAATTAAGTTCGGCTAAGCAGAGGGTGAGGGAGGGTGGAGGAAGAGTAGAGTCGGGTTTGGTGGACAGGTAAAGCTGGGTGTTGTCGGCATAACAGTGAAACTGAATATTATATTTACGGAAAATGTGTCCAAGTGGAAGGAGGTAAATAATGAAAAGGAAGGCCCAAGGACAGATCCCTGGGGCACCCCAGTAGACAGAGGAAAAGGCTGAGAGGTGAAGGATTGTAATCGAATGAACTGAGTGCGGTCAGACAGGTATGATTTGAACCAGGCTAGTGGGGTATGAGAAAGGCCGATAGAAGCTAATCTGCTGAGAAGGATGGTGTGAGAGATGGTGTCAAATGGTGCACTCAGATCGAGGATAATAAGGATGGAGAGGAGACTAGCTGCCATAAGAAGGTCATTCGTTATTTTTATAAGAGCAGTTTTGGTGCTATGAGAAAGATGGAAACCAGACTGGAACTGTTCGTAAAGGTTATTATTGGTAAGGCGTAGATAAACTTGTGAAGCAACTATTTTTTCAACAATTTTTGAGAGAAATGGTAGATTGGAGATGGGACAAACATTATTAAGGTTGTTGGGCTGTAGACCTGTTTGTTTGTTTGTTTTATTCAGAATTGGGGTGAGCGGCAACGTTGAAAGAGGCAGGAACAGTTCCAGAGGTGAGTGAAGAATGGATAATGGCAGATATGAGGGGAAGAAGAGAGGATAGACAGGCCTTGACTAAGACTGTAGGAAGGGGGTCAAGGTGACAGGTAGAAGGCTTTGATTTGTGGATGAGATGAGAGATATCAGTGACAGAGGGAAGTTGGAAGGCAGAAAGGCAATGTAATGGGGGTGGGGTTGAGAAGGAGGAGCTACATGGAACACAGGAGCCAGGTCTTGGTGTATTTTATGAATTTTTTCAGTGAAGAATAGCATTAGAGAGTCACAGAAGTTAGACGAGTAGAGATGTGCAGGTAGAAAGTCAGACGGCCTGAGAAAATAGTTGAATAGTGAAAACAGTGTCTTAGTAGAATCCTCGCTTGAACAAACAATGGTAGAGTAATAGGCAGATTTAGTTTGGTTAATACAATCTTTATAAAACAGAACATGATTGTTAAACATTTTCTTATGAATAGTAAGGCCGGTTTTCTTATGGAGACGCTCAAGTCGTCGGCCTTTAGCTTTCCAAAGTCGGAGTTCAGGTGTGTACCAAGGTGCTGAGTGAGAAAAGGATACACGTCTAGTATTTAGTGGAGCGAGAGAGTTCAAAATACTACTGAGGCTATGATTATAATAAGAGACCAGATCATCTAGAGTAGACAGGTTGTTGAGAGATAGACAACTAGAAAGAGCAGAAGAAAGGGTATCAAGATTTATTCTCTTGATATTCCTGAAAGACATGGTGCGGGGGTTCTTGATTATGGAGGAAGTCATTAGGACATT
Organism: Oreochromis aureus; assembly: GCF_013358895.1. Classification (NCBI taxonomy): domain Eukaryota; kingdom Metazoa; phylum Chordata; class Actinopteri; order Cichliformes; family Cichlidae; genus Oreochromis; species Oreochromis aureus. Next base: position 18,101,965 of record NC_052955.1, on the reverse strand, counting down.
AAAGGAGAGAAGCAGATGATCAGAGGTTGGTAGCTCGTCGGCTGTGCAGTTTGAAAGAGTAACTCTGGAGCAGCAGACTAGGTCCAAGTATGGCCCTTGGTGTGAGTAGGGAAGTTTATGTGTTGTTTAAAATTAAAGATATCAAGGCAGGATAAAAGGTCTTTGGTAAGAGGATGGTCGGAGTTATCCACATGCAGGAGCCGCGGTGAAAGTACTTTCGCCAAGGGAGGAAGACGATATCCCCCTTAAGGCCTTTGGAGAAGGCCTTAAGGGGGAGGAACGGAGACACCGGAGGGCCGTACAGGCAGGAATAGGAAAGGAATCCGTGGGAGAGAACAACCAGGACGCCAGGAGCCAGGACGTGTGGAGATGAAGAGCAGCCGGTGGTGGAGCAGCCAGGGAAAAGCGGAACGGTTGTTCTCTCCCACGGATTCCTTTCCTATTCCTGCCTGCACGGCCCTCCGGTGTCTCTGTTCCTCTTATATCCTCTTCCTCCCTTGGATTGTCATGCCTGGAAAAACAAACAAAGAAAGTACTGAGTACATTACTTGATTGATCAAAGGTTTCCACTTAGACATCCATCACAGCACACATATGTATGTGGGTTATGCACTATGGGTTTTGACTTGCTTTGACCTATAAGTAGAGGTGTGAGGGTTGGGAGAGCAGAAAGAGGAGTTACAACAAGACATTTATTAGTTTAAACATATGAGGATGAATTATGTCTAGAAAACATGACTCACCCACATCAGCTAGGGTGAAGCTGCAAAAATTCCTTTGCCAAAACACCATATCCTGTGTGATATCGACCAGTGAGAGCCTGCATATTTTCCCATCCTTTGCAATTTACTGATAAGAATTGTTTTCCCACTCTGAAGGAATTCAACAAAATTGTGTCATTGAGACCAGCGCACTGGCTAATGCTTTGCAGGTTTTGTAATAAATACATTTGAAAGTTCAGTCATGCTAAATGAATGAGACAGTTCTCCATTTTTGTTATATTATTCGATAAAAGCCTGCAGATATGCTTAATAAATTAGTTAGTTAAATTCGTTAACTTGGAACTTACAGCCAAAATGAGTCACACAGCACAAGCAGCAATAAAACCTCTTCCTACTGTTTCATTTTTGGTGTCATGTTCTTTTCAACAGAAGATTTTCACACTCTGTGCAGCAGTGTTGGTCAAGTTAATTGAAAAAAGTAATTAGTTACTAATTACTGATTACTTCTCCAAAAAAGTAATCCTGTTACTTTACTGATTGCTTATTGTCAAAAGTAATTAGTTACTTAGTTACATTTTTAAAACATGATACACAACCCGAATACGTAGTAAAGCAATAGACCTTTCAGCCAAATTCTATTTTTATGCATAATCCATCATATAAAATTGAATCAAATGGAAAGTCTCCTTTAAAATTTGTTTTATTAGTTTCAATCTTTTAATTTTATGCACATTGCATTAAGCAAAAATTAATTTATATGCAACTGTCTTTGACTTGAAGAAATTGTTTAACATTTAAACCTATTTTCTGCATATTCCAGCATGTAAAATAAAATAATGTTTTGCGTTTACATGGACTCTTTCAAATTGATGCAAGTAAAACAAAGCAAAAAATAAATCAAATCAAAGATTCAACAGTACTAAGTCCTGTCGCTTTTAAATCTATTGTCACCTGTTTAGCAGGAGTGGGGCCGGTGATGCCCGGTGCCACAGCAGTCATTCTTTTATTAATGGTGACTTCTCATTCAAAGCAGTGTATACCCAGAGTTTACTTTTAAATAAATTTCTAAGATGTGTATGAAACTGGATTTGGCCACTTCTGACCTTCAAGTACAGCTGATTCTTCTACACAGCAAGATGAATTCTTCAGCTGTATCTCAGCACCATCATTCTTCCAACAGCAGCAGTCAGCCTAGCTGCTGGCCATGATGACAGCACACATGATCTGTGGAGTTCCTCTTCAGGATCTTCTTATCATTCATCGGACCACAACACAGCTTCTTTTACTCATCATGTGGTCCTGGAGAAAAAGAAGCAAATACAAAAAATAAAACAGATATGGTATACTTTAATCATATCCAAGTGAAAGTTAAGCTTTTTAAAGCGGGATCCTGGTTTCATACATTCTTCATACAGTACTATCGCTCTTTATAATGTAATACTAGCTCTACTTACCCTTTTCACAACATCTGTGCTTTGGTGAAGGTTTGGCAATAACAGTTAACTGACAGCATAGATGTGTTTCTTTGTTGAAAGTATTAGTTCCACATGATTGAGCTGTAGAAGCAAAGTCAAGATGTAGGCATCACTCGCAGTAGCTGGTATAAAAGCCCTCCATCTAGAATAGATGAAGGGCTAGCCATTTTAAATAGGATACAGTGAGATTCATAGTGCTATTTCACCTTGGTGTGTAAAACTACATAAAGCATTTATGATTAAATAAAGCTTACATAAGAACACCAAAAGAATGTTACGCAAAAAATAAGAATTAAACACTGAGTACTAAAACTAACCTTTATTTGAGAGTGGTGTAATCCTATTGTAAACTAATCCATCTACTGCAAGTTAAAACATGCACACTAATACGGCAGGTTGACTAATTTGTCTTTCACTGCATACTTTCAAGTCAATCAACTGGATTACTTACAAGCTGCCTCAAGACTGATATGTAAAGTGTGACACAAACTGCGATGATTTTCATGAGATCTGTCCCACAAAATAATACATGCAGTTAAGTCCTGAGCTGACCTGCAGATGTACTAAAGTACTTGACACAGCAGGATGAATCCTTTGGTTGTATCTCCAGAATGTTGTCCTCATTTGAACAGCAGCACCGAGTCTCTGTGTCACACTGGTAGTCACCACAGACTGGTGGTGGCTACTGGCCACCGTGGAAAAGACCATAGAGATTCTTTACACTGACAAACTCAGTAAGCTGTTATCAAGGCAAACAGCAACTAATTGGAGAAATCTAAATAATTAAATTTTTTATAAAACTTTCTTATTCCATAACTTCACAAAAGTTACTCATCTCAGTGATGGCTGTGAGATTTTGACTGTCGACTGCTTCTACTGCCTTCTCAACCACTGAATAAAACCCACATTCCAGTGGCCAGTCTATCACAGGGCTAACACAGAGAGGCAGACAGCAATTCACACTCACATTCACACATATAACAAAAAATAGCGTGTCCAGTAACTTCTATTGACCACTGAGGTGAAGCTGTCACATAAGCATACCAAACAGTGTAAATTTTAGAATCACCAGTCAACTTAACCGCACTAACTGCACTGGGTAGGAGAAAACCCACACAGAAACGTGGAGAACATGCACACTCCACACAGAAAGGCCCGGGCTGGAAAATATTGCTAAAATATTCCTCCAGCTGTTTCCTTTTATTTTCATTTACTTATCCAGGCTTTTTGTTGTTCCTGTTGAAAGTTTTTTTAAAGATGCACGGTAGTCATCTAATGCAAAATGATCTAATGTTTGTCATAAAATGGTACATTTTGTTAGTTTAAATTTTGGAAGTCGGGTTGTAACATGCCATTTTCCATTAATTTGTCCAGGTTTGCTCACCTTTACCACAACATTCAGCCTTTGGTCCAGGTGTCGCTATTATGGTTGACTGGCAGCATATAACGTTGACCGGATTGTAGGCCTTCAAGTCACAGCAGCTGAACACTTTTTCACTCAGACCCTGTGTAACACTGACTGTAAAATCAAGACACAGATACCAACACCATAGTGTAACAGCTGTAAGTTTGTTGTATGTGTATTACATCACTACTAGGAAATTAAGCCTGAAGCGTAATCTAAAAATATCCTAGTATGTTTCCGTTACACTCAAGCAGCAGTGAGTCAGCCAGGAAGAAGCTTCTTGTAGGTCTGGAACAAATTATGGGTTCAGACAAAATTGCGGGAAAAGAAAAAGTCTCTAATAAATCTCTGATTTTTCATAGGGTTTCATCAGACAATGCAGCCATTATAAACTCTAGGGAGAAGTGGGGGACTGGAAGAAACGGATATCGGATTTCCTCACTGACACTTTTCCAAAAATGCCTCAATCTGCTTACTGCGCACAATGTCAGGGTGAATGGTCCACACATGTTCATAGAACTAAAAATAAGGACTGTTGCAATAGCTTTGAATAAATGGAAACATCTAACTTAGTTTAAGTGCTAGTAGATGGATGATTCATATTTTAAAAATCCTTTATAAAAGCAAGCAAATAAATATTTTGTTGTACTTTTCTATGTTTGGCTGTAGAAATTGCGTTAGCAGTTATGTAGCTACCATGATTTATACCAATGTAACAGGTATATACACTCAGCTACCAGTTATTTCTTGCAGTATTAAATAGTGTATATAGTCTACAGCAGTACAATTCAACTGCTCCACAGACTGCAGCCTCAAAATTGGCGAAAAACTTGAACAACCAGGCAGTGAAATTACTGCTTTAAACATTTTTATGCTTTTCACACCATTAACTAAATCGATTATTAAGTTATTCCATGTTCACCTCATTTAGGTGCTCTGTTTCTTGCAAAAGCATAAAGTCAAAATTCTAATTCTAATTTTTTGTTTAATAATTAATTACCTGTGATGCTGTGTTCATGTTGTATTTTACAACAAGTTCCAGGATTGAAAGTCTCCTTTCCACAAGAAGATAATATAAACATTTGACAGTTGAAATATTCAGTCCTCGCTCATCCTCTGCAATACTGACCTCAGATGGACATGTGTGATAACAATCAGTGAGAACAGCATCATCAGCACCCATAATCTGTACTGACATGTACACACATCTAATTACTTGTTGTAGATCCACCTCCTCTCACTTGGTGAATATTACGATCACCTTGCTTCCTGTGACCATAATATTCACCAAGTGAGATTTCCATGAGTCGCCCCAGTAAGAGTACACTATTTCTTTATACTTTTCTTTCTGCTGACTAGGCTGTGTGTTTGTGATGTTGGGCCGACATGTGTATGTGTGGGTTTTTCCCACCAACGTTACGAAACTACACCCTCACACATCCACAGTGTGGATGACTCACTGATGACAAGCCTTTCCGGAGACTGCATTAACTCCCACTGCAAGCCCTCTCAGTAAAGCACAAGATCCGTGTCTTGTTATGTTGCAGCGTGTTTTGAAGGAAGGAAGGCTCAGAGTTTAAGTCATCATCATCATGGGCTCATCCGATTAGAATGAGAATAAGCAGTCATCAATCATTCACAGGGTTCTCCTTTTATTCTCAGAATCAATAAGGAAAGACACACATTGGACTGCCAATGCTCCACTCCCGCCCCATGTGGGAGTGAAGAAAGAGTGAGCCAAAAGTGAATGCAGTCCTTATATAACGTGTGACAGGTGAGTGCAATTAAGGAAAAGCATCACACCCAATCAAAGGTGAGAGAACTAAACAAGGTGCATCTGGTGAAGTGAGTGGGTGTGCTGGGATGTGCTAAAAGGGGTCTTTACAACACAGCACATACGTGAGAGTTTAATAACGTGACGTTGGTGTGTATATTCCTGTGAAAGCTGATATCCCACGTGTGTTTATTCCTCTGTCTACATCAATAACTAACTTCTGTATACATGCAGATTCTGCTGGAAGACTAACACAGTTAGTATGCTAACACAGTTGCTTCTAAATCAATCAGTTATTTAGTTATTACACAGGTTATACATGATTGGTGATGCACTTTTACACAGTTTAATTTAAAAAGAATGCTTTTGGGTCTGTTCAGATGAAAGTATCAGTCGCTTTCACACAAAATGCACGCTGCCAAATAGATTGTCCTTTTCCTTTTTCACAGCATTATTACTGTAAAATGCTGCATCTCAACATTAGTAGGAGGGTTTCTAAATTTCCCCAAGAGAACAAAGGAATAGCAAAGACACACTGACCAGGCGATGGCGGGGCCTGGCAAGCGTCGGGCCCCTTCCAGGGGGTGGGGTACCTCGGACTCTGAGTCTCCTCCGTGTCTGCTTCATACTCTGGGGGGCATGACTATGGTTCCCCACACCCTCTAGCAGATCGCTACAAGGATAAACCTTTTGAACTCAAGCGCGCTCACGCACACAGGTGTTTACACAGGTGTTCACAGACACAAACTATATCTTCTTTGGCTGCTACCTTAAAGCATATCGTGTGCTGTCGGTCTTGCGTGCTGTTCAATAACATTCTGTATTTGGTATTTACTGTTACTTGCACGTATCTAGGTTGTTGCTTTGATCTCTGTCTTGTGTTGTTCTCTTGTTGTTTGTTTTCTTTTTTCCTCTTTTAACCCTTTAAAGCCGGTCGGAGCGGGAACGCTCTGTTTTGCGTAACTATTTTTAAATCCCCCTAGAACCGGTGTTCCAGATCAACTGGCATTTAAATCAACTCGCGTTGGTCGAACAGATGTGTGGCAGTCTTGCGTTTCAGGAGCTGCTACCGACAAACCAGCAAACAAAACGCCAAATGTGTCATCTGTGACACTTGTGAGGTTATCTCAAACACACTCCGTCAGTCTTGATGCCGTTGAACAACAAAATGTTTAAAAATGACGCGAGTTTACCTGGTGATATCCTCATGCGCGACGCGATCGCGAAAACAGCACACAATTAATACCACGCCGGTGTTGTTCACAGGACAGGAAGAGTAAACGATCGGGAGACTCTTGTCGTCGTTATCGTCCCCCTCGCACGTTTTATTTCTCCGGTTTCAGCGTTTTTGCTTCACAACTAAAGCGTGCAGTTTACTTTGTGTGCACTAACATGGACTCGAGTCAACCAGCGCCACCTCTGGCCAAGTGCCACAGCCTACAGCCAGATCAACTTGTGACACACATCTGCACTACGTTTGAATCACCACTCCAATTGGTCATCATGATTTTAATATTCTCTTTTTCCATAACAATGAAATACGCCTTGGACAAATATGACACATCAATAGTTCAATGGTGCTATCACATCACATCCTGTAAGCATCTTCTGCCTGTGTCTTTTCTCTGGAAATGAATATTTCCAGCCAATATAGGCAATCCATCAACATGGCTGGAGAGTTGGTAGTTATATACAGTCTGTATAAGTGTGGTTAATCTAATAAACATTTGTAAGGAGATGGCAGTTACTGTGAATTTACAGCAGTTACACAGTGATTAGTAATAAACAGAGCCAGTGAGAGTGAGTGGATTGAAGAAAGTTAGTGACTCAGGTGTGTCAATTGGTTTGTCATCTGCTTTTGAGTCTGGAGGAGACGTAGAAATCTTTAGTTTTAAATATAAGTTAGGAAGATTCCTGTTTTAAAACAAGCTCCTTTTGTGAGAAATGCAAGAAGTACATCTGCAGAAAGCACACAGTTACATTCTGTTCATCATGTGGACAAAATTGAAAATGTTGAACATTGAAAAACTGAGAACGCGAAGAACCTTTACCAAATTGTTTCTAAAATAGTTATGGAAAGTCTAACTGTTGTATGTCTGTGTTCTACATGTTTATCTAATGGAAAATAAAGTTGCTATTGTCACATTGCAGTTTCTTGACAATTCTGAGTGGATTTACACAGTATGGGTCAAAATGACCCACAACAAAATCAATGTCATTTTTTGTTTTTCAACATAATACAAGGGTTAATTTCCAAAACGTGCATATGATCTCCAATTTGTATCAGATCCACTATCACATAGCTGCTATGTCATAGCAGCTGGAGCAGTCTCCAATGGAGGTCAGTCCACTGCTGCCACCTGTGGCCAAGTGCCAGAGCCTACTACTAGATTAACTTGTGACACATCTGCACCTGCTGCTATGATCACATTGAGTAGAGGCTGAGTGGCTGCACTTACCCCTGGTACATCCAAATCTACCCACAAACATGTTGAAAGATGCAATCCCAGCAATGTGGATTGTCAACACTAAAAACAATCAGTAAGCAAAGACAACAGGGATCAATTTTTTCTGTTTATTTAGCACCCACAACATTTGTAGTCGCCTTCTGCACAGGGGAAGTCCACACACACTGTGTGGTACCACTTTCCGCAGAAGGTGCATTCAATCTGCAAGATTGAATGAGATTGTCATATTGTCTGACTGTTTATTACTAATCACCTGCTGTAAATTCACAGTAACTGCCATCTCCTTACAAATGTTTATTAGATTAACCACACTTATACAGACTGTATATAACTACCAACTCTCCAGCCATGTTGATGGATTGCCTATATTGGCTGGAAATATTCATTTCCAGAGAAAAGACACAGGCAGAAGATGCTTACAGGATGTGATGTGATAGCACCATTGAACTATTGATGTGTCATATTTGTCCAAGGCGTATTTCATTGTTATGGAAAAAGAGAATATTAAAATCATGATGACCAATTGGAGTGGTGATTTCTATGACTTTGTGTTTATAATTTGGAATTTTGTACAAATGTAGGCCACAATAAATACATGATATCATTTCATTCTTTTCAAAGGTTTATTTGCATGACGCACAAACAGACACAATTGAAAGGTACAAATGTGTTGTGCACGAAACGAATTCAAACGTGGTGCAGATGTGTGTCACAAGTTGATCTGGCTGTAGGCTGTGGCACTTGGCCAGAGGTGGCGCTGGTTGACTCGAGTCCATGTTAGTGCACACAAAGTAAACTGCACGCTTTAGTTGTGAAGCAAAAACGCTGAAACCGGAGAAATAAAACGTGCGAGGGGGACGATAACGATGACAAGAGTCTCCCGATCGTTTACTCTTCCTGTCCTGTGAACAACACCGGCGTGGTATTAATTGTTTGCTGTTTTCGCGATCGCGTTGCGCATGAGGATATCACCAGGTAAACTCGCGTCATTTTTAAACATTTTGTTGTTCAACGGCATCAAGACTGACGGAGTGTGTTTGAGATAACCTCACAAGTGTCACAGATGACACATTTGGCGTTTTGTTTGCTGGTTTGTCGGTAGCAGCTCCTGAAACGCAAGACTGCCACACATCTGTTCGACCAACGCCAGTTGATCTGGAACACCGGAACCGCGTAAGTTAGCGCAATATTTTTTTTTTGCATATGAAACCGGAGGAGTTGTACTTACATCTTCTGTCATCAGCTTGTCCTAGTTCACGGTTTCCTTCCACATATAGCTTTCCAAAAATTGCATAAAAAGCGCTTGCAGGAACAAAAACATAATATTCCAGAAACACGCTTTGCCGATCTGATCAGCTGTTCGTAAAACTTCCCACAGACATCAGGCTAACGATAGCATGTGCGCCATTTCCTGCCCGAAACCGGAAGTGACGTCATTTTCACGGAAAATGTAGTGTTTTACTTGTAGGCCTTAAATGCCTGTACTGGTGTTTTTATAAGTCATGTTTTACTTTATGCTTTTTTGAATAGTTTCTGGGATGCTTAGAACTCGAATTGCACTGCTGGAAATAGTTTATTTTGATGCACATGCTGTTTTCTTTGCAAATTTGCATCATAGGATTGTTTATCGTTTTTCCTGCAGTACATAAAAATTGGTGTATCTCAAAAATAAAACTATGAAGACACTCAAAATAAATGTCCTGTTTTTGTAAACTATTGTTTGCAACTTTTTTGCATTTAAAGTTTTGAGGGATAAACCTCTTAAATTTCTCCAAGTAGAAATATATGCAAAAAAACCAAAAACGATTTTAAATTTTTTTGTAGTTTAATGCACTTTTTTGCAATTAATGTAGTTACTATGGACTTAATGCATAGCTATTATTAAAATATGGGCTATAACAGTTGTATTGATGTATAGCGACTTGAAATGCTCCCAAAAATGGCACTACAGCATGTAAAAATATAAAGTAAGGTCTGGCGGACTTGGTTCTATGGTAGGTCTTAAAGGGTTAACAGGTGATCCAACGGATTTTCTCTTACTGTCCCCCATTCCCCTCTGTTTTTCTTTCTCCCTTTCTTTCTTTCTCTTTCTCCCTTTCTGTTTAATTGTCTGTCCAATTTGTAATAACCTAAAATAAAATAAATAAACAATAATAATATAGATCAATCAAGTCGACCAATATGGCATTGTCATATTTTCTCCACTTGAAAAAATAAATCCATTGGGCATCTTTCAGGGCCTTCAGACAACAATTCTGAGGAGGATATACCAAAAAAAACCAAACAACAACAACAAAAACACGAATCTATACAGAGAAAAAGGTGAGCGATACATGTCCAGTGTGCCACTTAACAAGAATCTCTGCAAACGCAAGCTGCATGACTTGCATTATCCATTTGTTAACAGTGTTTCCCAAACTTTTGGAGCCACGGCACATATTTCACATTAGAAAAATCACACGGCACACCACCAAACAAAAATGTCACAAAAAGTATATTTAAAATTTTTTCCCCGGGGCACCTTTTTCGCTTTTTTCTGACCACTACTCATGCTAGGGTCTTCATCTGGGTCGGAATTTTCTCCAGGACCCAGGTCAGATTGACTCATTTTTCTTTTCAAATATTTATCTATTGCTGTTACGCACTGCGTTGTCTTACTCGCAGAATGACTATTATGTAATTTATTCTTCGTCTTCTCCTGTTTTATTGGCAGTTGGCAACCCATTTAATTAGAGGAGGTAGTTGTACTGCCCTGTAATGGAATGTAATTGTTCCGCCCCTCACTCACACGGTTCGCTTAGAGTACTAATGCGCTGGAACCAGTCAATCTTCAACGGCACACCTATATGCCTTGGTACAGTGGTTGGGAAACACTGTGTTAGAGGATACAGTAATAAGCGGCTTTTATAGGTACAAATTTCCAGCACATCTTTAACTAGTCAACTCAGGTGGAACTTCAAAAGAATTTAAAACTAGATCATCAGAGTTCAAAGTAGACAGTTTGGAAACAGTTGTGGAGTCCCAAAACTATTTCCAAAAGTTAGATCCTGCTGACACAAAAGGTTTTTTGTTTGGGTTTTTCTTGTTGTTATTTCTTAAAGCAACCCTGCTTTCCTTTCTTCTTGTTGGCTGAACACTTTTATCTTTATATCGTACTGCTCCTTATTTTTCCTTTGATGTTGCCCCCAAGCTGCTAATTGGAGTTTGTTGGAGTTTGATAAAAGTCCGTTTTTTATTATTTTATTTTTTTTTAAAACAGCTTGATACATGTTTCAGACACGTTTTCTTGCAACTGACAGCAAATGAAAATTATTTGTCTGTAAAAGACACCTCTTGCCGTTATCATGCCTCACAGATAGCCCACATGGTCCCCTGCTGATCGTTGCCTGGGGCTGTCCTGGCTTTCCTTCTAATAATCACCTCCTTATTTTCATTTATATGCACTAGCTATATAAATGAAAGGAAAATGCAGTTACATAGCCCCCAGGCCACTGTGTTTATCAAACTAACTTACTGCTGATTTTAAAGCCTAGCCCTATAGGCCAGTGCAAGGTGCAGGAGAGGTTGTAATTTTGGTAATCATGTTTATAGAGAAATTTGCTTGTTAACAGATAATGCTTTTTTTTTTCTTTCCTTTTTTATAAACAAACTGTAACCAAAACATATCTGGATAGTGAACATCATTTGCTTTCTCCATTTTTTTTTTTTAAGATGTCATTCTTATCCCTCTCCGTGAATCGCTACCTTATCGTGGTGGAGGGGTTTGTGTGTCCCAGGGATCCCAGGGGCTATGTTGTCTGGGGGCTTTTGCCCCCTGGTAGGGTCTCCCATGGCAAATTGGTCCTGGGTGAGGGTCCAGACAAAGAGCGATTCAGAAGACCCTTATGAAGAGAATATCGAGGGAACAGTTTACCCTGCCCGGGATAGGGTTACCGGGGCCCCGCCCTGGAGCCAGGCCCGGGGAGGGTGCTCGAGGGCGAGCGTCTGGTGGTCGGGCCTTAGTCCATGGGGCCCGACCGGGCACAGCCCGAAGAGGAGACATGGGCCCATCCTCCCGCAGGCCCACCACCCGCAGGAGGCGCCATAGGGGTCGGGTGCATTGTGTGCTGGGCGGCGGCCAGGAGCGGAGGCCCTGGCGGACTGATCCCGGCTGCCAAGACTAGCAATAGGGACATGGAATGTCACCTCTCTGGTGGGGAAGGAGCCTGAGTTAGTGCGTGAGGTTGAGAGGTACCGGCTAGATATAGTCGGGCTCACCTCTACGCATGGCTTGGGCTCTGGAACCAGTCTCCTGGAGAGGGGCTGGACTCTGTCTCAGTCTGGAGTTGCCCCTGGTGAGAGGCGGCGGGCTGGGGTGGGTATTCTAATATCCCCTCCGCTTGCTGCCGGTACGCTGGGGTTTTTCCCGGTGGATGAGAGGGTTTGTTCCCCGCGCCTTAGGGTCGGGGAACGGGTCCTGACTGTCATCTGTGCCACGCCGAGTGGCAGTTCAGAGTACCCAGCCTTCTTAGAGTCCCTGGGGGTGCTGGAAGGTGCCCCATCTGGAGACTCTGTTGTCCTGCTGGGAGACTTCAATGCTCACATGGGTAACAACAGCGAGACCTGGAGGGGCGTGATTGGGAGGAACGGCCTCCTGATCTGAACCAGTGGTGTTTTGTTATTGGACTTCTGTGCAAATCACAGTTTGGCCATAACGAACACCTTGTTCGAACATAAGAGTGTCCATAAGTGCACGTGGCACCAGGATGCTCTAGGTCGCAGGTCGATGATCGATTTTGTAATCGTATCACCAGACCTGCGACCATATGTTCTGGACACACCGGGTAAAGAGAGGGGCTGAGCTGTCAACTGATCACCACCTGGTGGTGAGTTGGATCAGATGGCGGGGAGGACGCTGGACAGACCCGGTGCACCTAAACGTGTAGTGAGGGTGTGCTGGGAATGTCTAGCAGAGGCCCCAGTCCGTGAGATCTTCAACGCACACCTCGGCAGAGCTTCAACAGCATTCCGAGGGAGACTGGGGACATTGAGTCCGAATGGACCATGTTCAGCGTCTCCATTGCCGGCTGCTGCAGTGAGCTGCGGCCGCAAGGTGGTTGGTGCCTGCTGCCGTGGTGGTAACCCCGAACCAAATGGTGGACACCAGAGGTGAAGGAGCCACCAGGCTGAAGAAGGAGTCCTATCGGGCTTGGTTAGCCTGTGGGACTCGGAAGCAGCCGACAGGTATCGACAGGCCAAGCGGAATGCGGCTCGGGCAGTGGCTGAAGCAAAAACTCGGGTGTGGGAGGAGTTCGAGAGGCCATGGAAAAAGACTTTCGGACTGCCTCAAGAGATTCTGGCAAACCGTCAGGCGTCTCAGGAGGGGAAAGCGGTGCTCTGCCTGCACTGTGTATAGTGCTGGCGGAGCGCTGCTGACGCCGACTGAGAAAATTGTCAGGCGGTGGAAGGAATACTGAGGACCTCCTTAATCCCACTGACACGTCTTCCGAGGGGAAGCAGAGTCTGGGGATGAGGGAATGACCCGCCAATTTCGGGGCGAGGTCACTGAGGTAGTTAAACAACTCCTTGGTGGCAGAGCCCTGGTGTTGATGAGGTCCGCCCGAGTTCCTGAAGGCTCTGGACGTTGTAGGGCTGTTCTGGTTGACACGCCTCTACAATGTTGCGTGGAGATCAGGGCAGTACCCTGGACTGGCAGACCGGGTGGTGGTCCCCATCTTTAAGAAGGGAGACCGGAGGGTGTGTTCCAACTACAGGGGATCACACTCCTCAGCCTCCCTGGGAAAGTCTATGCCAGGGTGCTGGAAAGGAGAGTTCGTCCGCTAGTCGAACCTCGGATACAGGAGGAACAATGCGGTTTTCGCCCTGGTCGCGGAACACTGGACCAGCTCTTTATCCTCTCAAGGATACTTGAGGGTGCATGGGAGTTTGCCCAACCAGTCTACATGTGTTTTGTGGACTTGGAGAAGGCATTCGACCGTGTCCCTCGGGTGTCCTGTGGGAGGTGTTGGGGAGTATGGGGTGTCTGGCCCATTGCTACGGGCCATTCGATCCCTATACAACCGTTGCAAGAGTTTGGTTCGCATTGCCGGCAATAAGTCGGACTCGTTCCCGGTGGGTGATGGGCTCCGCCAGGGCTGCCCTTTGTCACCGGTTCTGTTCATAATTTTATGGACAGGATTTCTAGGCGCAGCCAAGTGGCGGAGGGCTTTCACTTGGTGGCCTCAGAATCTCATCTCTGCTTTTGCGGATGATGTGGTTCTGTCGGCTTCATCAGGTGAAGGCCTCCAGCTCGCACTGGAACGGTTCGCAGCCGAGTGTGAAGCAGCGGAATGAGGATCAGCACCTCCAAATCTGAGGCCATGGTTCTCAGCCGAAAAGGGTGGAGTGCCCACTCCGGGTCGGGATGAGTTCCTGCCCCAAGTGGAGGAGTTCAAGTATCTCGGGGTCTTGTTCGCGAGTGATGGGAGAAGGGAGCCGGAGATCGACAGACGGATTGGTGCTGCGGCTGCAGTGATGCGGACGCTGCACCGGTCCGTCGTGGTGAAGAGGGAGCTGAGTGTAAAAGTGAAGCTCTCAATTTATCGTCGATCCACGTCCCTACCCTCACCTATGGCCACGAGCTGTGGGTGGGTGTGACCGAAAGAACGAGATCGCGGATACAAGCGGCAGAAATGAGCTTCCTCCGAAGGGTGGCTGGCCTCTCCCTTAGAGATAGGGTGAGAAGTTCGGCCATCCGGGAGGGGCTCAGAGTAGAGCCGCTGCTCCTCCACGTCGAAAGGAGCCAGTTGAGGTGGTTCGGGCATCTGACAAGGATGCCTCCTGGGCGCCTCCTGGGTGAGGTGTTCCGGGCATGTCCCACTGGGAGGAGGCCCCGGGGCAGACCCAGGACACGCTGGAGAGATTATATCTCTCGGCTGGCCTGGGAACGCCTTTGGTGTTCCCCGGATAAGCTGGAGGAGGTGGCTGGGGAGAGGGAGGTCTGGGCTTCTCTGCTTAGGCTGCTGCCCCCGCGACCCGGCCTCGGATAAAGCGGATGAAGATGGATGGATGGATGTTTATATGGGAGGAAAGTTATCTAAGTTCCAAAATGAGTCAGTGCTTGTTCGCACCTTTGTAATGCTGTGATTGTCAAGCCAAAGATTATCTCAACTCACAACCTGAAGTTCTGTTTTGAACAGATGTGTCTGTATGATTTGTTTTGCCTTTGATGTCTTCAACATGAAAACTGAAATTTCAGTGAAACAAATTTTCTTGTACAGCATCTGCTAGCAGCCTCTTTGATAGTTTTTTTTTTTTTTTGGGGGGGGGGGGAAGACGTCGTTACCATTATTTAGAAAACAGAAACTATGATATCTTATAGTGAACCTGCTAAACAGCCCCCAAAACCTCTACAGAAAAATGTAGATGAGCAGAAGTAGATATAAAAACTGCAAGAACTCCAAGATTGTACTCTTATACCACAGGCTGCTTCAGTCAAGTACCATGATGACCTTCTTCTTTCTATGAAACACGTAGGTTGATATTGGATGTACTTTCTATCTATCAATGCAACTTGGCAAACCACAACCTGACTGAATGGGTTTGTCCATTCTCTCTGAATGGATGGATAAATAAATGAATGAGTTCATACCTAGAAGCAAAGAGCAAGACTTCAGAAACACCCTAATATGTATAACAGCTATTCAGATATTTGTAAAAGGGCATTGCTCACAGGGACACTGTGCAGTGACCTTAAGGTCATAACAGTCACCATGACCAGTAAACCACTTACTTAAAACTGCTTTAAAGTGTGGTGAATCCACACAGCAGGGATCACTCTCTCAGCCAAAGCCTGGGTCAGATTTACTAAATGAGGCAAATTTGCACAAAGTTTTGTAGGTGATATGCTAACACTGCACTAATTTCAATTTTCAATTTCATAACTGTTTCATATTTGAGTTACTTTTAGTAAATAATTATTTTACTCAACAGCAGCAGCTAATGACCAAAACAAAATAAAGCATTTAGACTTTCAGTTTGGAAATTTGTGTGCAAAAGAGCAGAACTTCAGCAGCTTTCAACCCACAGACATAACTAAGGGGAAACATGGTTCCAAAAAACGTGACCAGATGTAATTCAGTCAACACTACCCTGGTTTAGGGCCAGACTCATTTCACTAAGCAATAATTTCTGGAACAGGCCCCTGGTTGACTGGATACATGAGATTGCAGTTTTTAAACACATCCTGATTTTGTTAGAAATAACAAATTAAGAAATTCGCTGAAAGACAGATAGAGAGATTTGTGTTTGGCTACAGGATGTTTGTACAACCATAGCGAGTGTGTGTTAAGTACACTTCACCAGCAAATTATACTAATTTCTCTTTGATATTAGACTTCTCTGGATGCTTTTTGTCACAGATTCTAGGCCAAGCAGGGTAGTGTGTGCGTTTCAGTTGCTTCCAACTGGCATTGCTACAGTGTATGAAATAGTTGGAAAATGAATATCTCTAAGTCTCAACAACAAAAACAACTCTAAGGTTGTCAGCTGGATAAGGGTGGAGTGCCTACTAAAGGTTGGGAATGTGTTGCTGCCCCAGTATATGTAGTTCAAGTATTTTGGTGGTTTTCATGAGTCAGGGGAAAAGTGGAATGGGAGACTGACAAACTGATTGATGTATTGATCTGCTGTGGTAAAGAAAGAGACGTGTTACCTTGACTTATAGCTACTGAACTTTAGCTAGTGATCAAAAGAAAAGGGTCACAGACATAAATGTGAGAAATGGTCTTCCTCTGAAAGGGTCAGCCTTACGAACAGAGTAAGAAGCTTGTTCATTAAGGCAGAGCTCAGAGTATATCTGCTACTCTTTCACATCAAAAGGAGCCAGTTGAGGTTGTTTGGGCAACTGGGAAAATGTCTCCTGGGTGCCACCTGGGTGAGCCATTTAGGAATATATTTATGTCTCTCAGCTGACGTTGTAACAAGTCTGTGATAGGCGTAGATATTTGGTGCAGACCCGATCACCATGTCATGTCCCTGTCATAAACAGTGGTGTGGCATGGACTGTGCAGATTGTGAAGAAATGTTTATTGATTTTATTTACAATGATGACAATGGTGGTCCAAGATTTAAGGCAAAGGCATTTCCAGTTGGCAAGGCCCAAGGCTCCAACAGACACACGTCATTTCTCCACAGCAATGTCATGAAACGGCTGTGTGCAGGCCGGAGAGGACCCAGATGAAACTCATAGGTGGAAACCAAAACATGAACTCAAAACACAGCTTTATTGCAGGCATGGAAGATATACAAAGAATAAACTACATTGGGAAATGCTAAACTAAAACACAGGGAGGCACAGCCATGAGGGACGACGCGACACGGAACTGAGGGAGACTCTGACATAAATACACAGAAAAATAACAAGAAACACAGGAGCACAGCTGACACGGATAACTATAATGAGACAAGGGAAGAGCAAACATAACATGACGGACACTGACGGAGACTATCAAAGTAAAACAGGAAGTAAAAAGACAAAGCTGGAGGGGAAGAGAGAACACGGAGGAGCACAAGGGAGAGAGGCAGATGTCATGGGCTGGGAAAACAAGACGGAAAACATAACAGACTTAAAACACGAAGGGAAACACGGCACAAGAACTCGCACCACAATGAAAAAAAAAATGAAAAAAAAAAAACAGACACAGATGGAGACACAGAGGGCAAAGACACATGGGGAAAATACTAAATAATCAGGGAGCAAAACAGGGAACATAACTAAAGACTACTAAAGAACCAAGACATAGCCCAAAATACAGAAATATCACAAGGAAAAACAAAATGCTGGGTCAGAGGGACCCAGAACCCTGACACTGTCAGCAGCTTACTCAGTTTCCAGCTTCCAAGTATCTGCTCAGAGAGGGACAACAGATAATCACCAACACAAGAGTTCATTTATTCCATGTATCCTATTCCAAGGGTGGGAAACCAGTGGAAATACAAGGAGTGTTAACACACACGCTGCCAAAGATGGAGGGCGCAAGAGATAAAATAATAAAGGAAAGAGAACGACAAAAAGAGCGAGCCAGCACAGGACAACTGGAGGACATGACAACCCTGAGCTGTCGATGAACTACTCCATAACCCCTTTTCCATTAGATAACAGCCACTAATTTAACACATCTGTCTTAGTTTGGGATTACTGTTTGAGATAATAGATTAAATCTGGACTTTCTCTTTTTCTGGGCATCCCACACCCCTCTGATGGTCCCAGATTAAACAGTTTAAATAGTGGCTATCAAAACAACAGCAGGGATATGAGCGCAATTTCAAAAAAATAAATATGATTTCCTGCACATTATGCTTGACTGATGCTCTGTAACCACAACAGAGAGATGGGCATTTGTGCTGCTCTTTTGTGGTAACAAACAATCTGGCACTTATTTGACAACAGCTGTCTGTGCTTCTTAAAAGATGCATGTTTACAAATAGCTTTCCAGCTTTAAAAAAAATAAATTCCAGCTAAGTGAGAACACTAACTTGGACATGGCTCAAATGAAATATCTCAGAGATGGCCGGTTACTGGAGTCGTCGCCTCTGCCTGTGTTTCTCTTTAGAAAATGCATATTTACAAAAAAATTCCCAGCTTGTTTTTGTCTTTTGAACTAGCTGAAAACTCTGACTTGGACAAATATCAAATGAAATATCTCAGCTCAGTCGCATGGCTGTCCCACTAAGATAGTGATTTCCAATCCTGTCCACTTTGCTCACTCCCAACAAAAGTCGTCCTCAGCTTTGTCACCTGTAGCTCAGTTTCCTGCCTTTTTAGAAGTGACGCCATTTCCAAACCACTACTACCATTCGACCTGTGACCGGTTGGGGTGAGAGAAGGAAGACAGGTTAAGACATGCTGTGGAAGAGAGCCAGAGATTAATAACAGGTATGATTCAATGCAGGGAAATACTCAATGCATCATGGGAATCCCCGGCAGCCTACGTCTATTGCAGCATAACTAAGGGAGGATTCAGGGTCACCTGGTCCAGCCCTAACTATGTGCTTTAGCAAAAAGGAAAGTTTTAAGCCTAATCTTAAAAGTAGAGATAGTGTCTGTGTCACGTCCGATGTGGCAGACGTGTGGAGTGTAGATAAGGACCCAAGATGCAGACTGCTTAAGTGGTGAGCGAGCTTTAATAACCAAAGGATGACACAAACGGAGAAGAGGTGGGCGAAAACCCAAAACCTAAGAATGAACTAAACTGGGAAAAGCTAAGCAAAAAACAAACCTGAAACCTTGAAACATGAAACGGAGATGCAGGGAGAATAATGCGGCCAGAATACGCAGGAAAATGGAGGGGAATAACACAGACGAAACAGCAACTAACAGAGGCAGACACGAGGTTTAAATACACAGAAGGATAACGAGGGAATGAGACACAAAAGGAGGGCACAGCTGGGAGTAATCAGACCTGACGAGACAGGGGAAGAGTAAACTGAACACACTGAGATAAGACACAGACCGTCACAATAAAACAGGAAACACATACACACAAAGACACAGACTAGCAACGCGGACTTAACACAGGGGTAGATGGCAGAACAGAACAACACTAAACCGGAGGAAGAACAGAACCAAAATGACACTGGTAGAAAACACAAAACGCTGGGTCAAAAGGACCCAGGATCGTGACAGTCTGTCTCCCAAATCCAAACTGGAAGCTGGTTCCACAGAAGAGGGGCCTGAAAACTGAAGGCTCTCCCTTCTTCCCTGCTTTAATTTTTAATGTCTTGTATACCAAGGGCTGCAAAAACCCCACACTGACAAAATGAAATAAATAAATAAATTAACTCTATTAAGATTTTATACTTATTGGTGGTTGAAGAAACTGCTGGGTTGGTTGGTGCTGGTTCATTTGTGTACTTGTCATAGTATGAAACATGAGCTCCTTGTTGTGTATATGTGTAAATTTGTTTATTATTCTCTTATATATTACTTTTACATGTCAAATGTGAACTAAGAATGTGGAGAAAGCAGAGCTAGA
Source organism: Oreochromis aureus (assembly GCF_013358895.1). NCBI lineage: Eukaryota > Metazoa > Chordata > Actinopteri > Cichliformes > Cichlidae > Oreochromis > Oreochromis aureus. The sequence goes on along the minus strand of NC_052955.1, from coordinate 18,082,107 downwards.
ATGGCATAAAACAGTCTTTACAATTGTTTACTGTATGCCTGGAAAGATAAACACTATCATTTCACTCTGTATTTTGATGTGCAGATTGTTCACACATTAATGGTAATGGCAGCAAATAAAGACAAACAAGGCCAAGTGTTTGGATAGCAAGACAAATAACCTCAAAAATGTAATAAGCAGGTAGAAATGATTTTCACGAATTGTGACTACCAGAAATGTACAAACTGTACAAACTTTGATAAATTATACAGGATAACATTATGCTGCAAAGTAAAGCAGGCACTTCTAGATAAACGAGTGGATACATTAATGTCTAAGTTTTTCACCAGAGATGTTATGTGAGTGCACACATGCCTACAATAAGTCTTTGAGTGAAATCAATTTTTTGTGGTTTCAAATAAGGATGAGTAATGTTCGTGGAATTCTTTTACCACTGTTTGTTTTTCTTCTGAATATACAGCCATTTATGAAAGAAACCCATTCAGCACCTGAGGTTAACTGCAAAAAATGAACCTTTGTCTCTGCACGCAGTTGTCACAATTCAGTCATTGTTGGCTATGTAATGTAATTTTCCATTACATAGCCATGTATCAGTTTTGAATCAGTTAAAAGCTTGTTGTTCCCTTCAGAAAGCCTTAATGTTCCGCATGGCATAATTGTAGCTAAAAAACTTAGAGCCTAAGTTTTGGTTTTTTTTAGAGCCTGGAAATGACCATTTCCTCCCTTGTTTAGGGTTTGGATACGTGAGATGATTGCATGTTTTATAGTGAAGAGGTTTGTTATTGTCTGGCTGACACTCACTTAAAATTTGTTCAAATTTGGGGCCTTTTTCTCAATCATATTAACAGAGATTCTACATAATCTTTAACCCATTCGACTGCACTTTGTGTTTATGTGAAACTACACCTGATTCCTTCCTGGACCTTTGGACTCTCTGTTGCCCCTTCACACAGAAGATCAGCTTCTTCAGACTCCAGCATTTCTTCTGAAATTTTTTAGACTGATAGTGTCATGTACTGTGTGCAGACTCACAGAGGCGAAAAAGCACACTCAACACAGCTTTATTGATAAACACAACAAAATAACTAAACTGAAAACACAAATAAACTAAAGAGACTAGCAGATGGAACAGATAGTATGGGAGGAGAGTACAACACGACAAAGGGCAAGGGAAAACACAGGGCTTAAATATACAGAGTAATGAGGGAATGGGACACAGGAGGGAGGCACAGCTGGGATTAATTAAACATAACAAGACAAGGGGAAGGAAAACTAGACTCACTGTACTGTACTGAGAGACAGACTGAAACACGCGGAAGACAGTGACTTAAACTAGAAGCCAGAACAACAAACAACATCAAGAAAAACAAAACCATGAATAATCAATAATCAGGAAATAGAAATTAAACACAAAACCCTGGGTAACACCCAGGACCGTGACAGATAGATTTAAACTGACTGAGCTGTGTTTTTTTTTTTTCTTTCTCTGTGCTTGGATGTTGATGTTTTTGATGTTTTTTTCCCCCTGTCTGGTTTTATGTAATTTTGAACGTAAAATCTTACAGTCAGGGAAAGTCTGGCCACAAACAAATAAATGATCAGTCTATCATTTCAATGGTAGGTTTATTTAAACAGAGAGAGTAATAACAATAACAAAAATATCCAGAAAACTGCATTTCAAAAACATTAAAAATGAATTTGCATTTTCATGCATTTCTAACTAAAATACTAAAAGTAGTTGTTTATCCTCTTTGTTTAAGTGGTTGCCATAGGAGATCATCTTGTGGATTGTCAGGACGCACCCCAATAGGGGAAGTGTGAATCGGCTCTCTGTTTAAAAAGCCCTAATCTCTGATCCTACGACTATTACAGAGCAGGCGATCCCGAGTTCAGATTGAGCTAGTGAATGAAAGGACTCGCCTGGTCCTACCTCTCTCTCCAAGAATGTCCACCTACTGTGGCAAAAACTGGGGCCTGAGCATACTTGCAGGCCAGGTATCTAATCACCACACCTGTTACAGCAACTCCCAGTGCACTTGGAATAAAACTAGGTACAGTTTAGGGGCCAGACGTAGGCCAAATTAGTCTGAAGCTATCTATGCAGGATCAAGCTATAAGTAACTAAGAGTTGTGCTGGTCTTTCAGTAGCCAGTTCACCACTTTAGATCAGAGTGGACTGGCTGAGCTACTATTAAATTGACCATTTTACATATAAATTTTACACATAAATATACTGATCAGCTATATCCTCCTGTTTATGGCTATCTTTTGACTTTTAGTGCCACCTTTAATAGTTATGCTTTATAATGTCCTAACTTAATGAGTAATGAGTCATATGATATAGCCAATGTCTGGTCTTGGGAAAAGTTAACATCTGTTTTAAGACTTTATCTTCTGTGTCAACTAGTCAAAGTGTGGTTATATCATGAAGTGACTACAATCAGTAATAAATATGGAAGATAGTTTCTAAAGATAGTGAACACAATAGGAAGTTAATTCATTTATTCTTTGAGATGAAGCTGGTTTCATTTTCATTTTACAGATGTAGTTTTCATCTATAAATTCACGTAATGAAAGATTGACTCCCCGCTCAACTCTATTGCATCAGTATTGCTTCAAAGATCTACTTTATGCACCACAGAATAACTGTGGTGCATAAAGTAAAGGCTGCTTAAAAAGCAGAATGCTTAAAAAGAAAGTTCACTGGTTTGATAGATTTACATTGAGAGCTCTCAGTGTAACTGAGCCTAACTGCCAGCCTACCAGCCTAACTGTTCATCATTGCCTTTGTTACGTTTTGAAGTTCAGGGTCTAGCTGCTGGGCTGGTGTCAGCATACACTCAGCTTTAGTGTAAGTGCTCAGTATGCAAAATGCATATTTGTTGATTTTCGGTGAGTGGTGATCCTAGGTGAACACTCGGAAATAATGAAATGGAGTGACTGAAGAAAAGAATCATTGATGAAACCAGTGAAAATATTGTCTTTGTTAAAGAAGTAGGTCTTCCCAGGAATCAGTTTAGGATAGCTACAGCGATCATTTGTTTCCAGGACGTAGGGCAAAGGCAGAGCTTTCACTTTGGCCTCCATCCCATAGACCTTCAAAACATTCCTGAACACAACGCTCTGCAGAGAGACACTTTCCACAGCCCCAATGTACACTAAGGAGAAAGATACACAAATATATTACACTACAAATTCATATCAATTCATAAATATCATTTTTTTTTTACCAATATGTTTTTATAATACCTTTGCAAAGATTAGCTTTATTCAAATTATTCACAGATAGAAGTCTGGATTCTGAAAAAAAGAACATTATAGACATATTATTGGTAAAGTGAGATCTCTAGGTTGTGCCATCAAGATAAATTGACATAAAATTAAGTCCTACTTTGTAAGAGAGAATGTGTAACATCTAAACAGACCTTTTATCATCTTTCTCTGATCCTGTCCTGCTTCATGGATTGATCTCAGCCTCCCAGCACAGCATGACCACAGGGTGGTGTTACAGTAGAAGTGGCCACAGCATCTAAACCCTGTCTTGGCAGAGTACAGCACCTCTTTGTCCTCACTTGAGCAGCAAATGTCCTGGATTTGAAGATATATCATCAGTTATGGTTAATGAAAGCACAACCGTTTGCAGTCATTGAGTCATTGTGCTAATTCAGGCAGTCCACAATCTCACATTCATGGTGAGATGTTGCTACAGATCAGCTAAATTTTTACACATGGTTGTAAAAAAACCTTCCTTGACTTGCTTGAGTTATAGTATATAACTGCTTAAAACCTAATAATAATAGTTATGGTGCAACATAAGCTGTATTTAAATTAGAGATCCTTCTTTTCTTTAAAACAATCTGTATGTCTTTAAGCTCTGCACAATACAGACAGTCAGAGACCAAATGTATTATAACATGCTGTTAAACAAAGCTTCAAACAAAGCTTCTGTTCAGTAATTAATACTTAAATTGCATAGTGGTATGGACCTGCTGGTTTCCTCAGGGTTTTTCTCCTGCCCTATCATTTTCTATCAGTTATAAGTTTCCTTTCTTTAAACATTATCCTTCATATTTTCTCACACAAAAAGGCATAAAAGCCTGCCAAAGTATACTAGTCACTGTGATAATCCCTTGTGAATAAGAGAGTAGCCCAAAGTAGCTTTTATAGTAGTTAGTAGTAGTAGTAGTAGTTTTGTCCAACATTTTTAAAATGACCACAAGAGCTAGATGAAGTCTGTCAGAAGGGGGCATAGCAATAGTAGAAAATACAAAATCATTTGTTGCTGCCATTGGTGTCACTGACTCTACCTGTGGCTTTTGCAGAATGGATCCACAGCACTGTGCGTCCCCTCCATGCTCATCTAATGATGTCAGATTGTACAGTGTTCCTGCACAGCACTTCATCTGTGGGTCTTTAATGTTGTAGGCTTTGACCCCACAGCAGTAAATGTTTTCTGATTTGAGATGCCTGGTTGGGAAACAGAGGGACAAATTAATATCAAATAAGTAGAGTGAGAAATATGTTCATACTTAAGTCTATATGTGTATTGCTGGTGTTACCATAAAAGATAATGTCTTCATTTGTGCATTGAAAAAACAGAACATCATCAGAGTTGCTGGATCTGCGTCTATATGGCTCTGTAGTTTAAGGTTTGTATTCTTAACTAGTAATTATACGATCATAACGCCACATTAGAGAGTAATGCAAAATGTTGATAAGATAATTAGTGCAATAAATAGTTTTCTCCACAGATTAAAAAAGGAAAAGCAATGGATTAGTTTTCAAAAAGCAACGAGCAATGTTCATTATCTTTTTTCTTGTGTTATAGCATTCCTCTCATTGACATATGACACGTAACAAATAAAGAAAGACATAAACATAAATATGATCTTCTTTTGCTCACCACAACTAGCAGCAAAGTTGGTGAAAACAAGCTCTGATAGCGACTGCATCTTACGAGCCGCCAAGATTCAGCAAGTTCAACTGTTACAAAGCCTACCATAAAACAACAACTGAGACCTGGATATGAATAGCTACTGAGTTGTGTGATAATTCATGCATTAACACTGGTTCCAGCCCATATGGCAATACAAAATATTGAATGTTGCAATAACTGCAATTACTAAATATTTTAGGAATATGAAAGTACATTCATTAAACAGTGGAGTCATGACAAGCATGGACATGCACAGGTTTTAACAATAAACTTAGACTGAAAAAGCACGAAGCCCAGACAGAGACTCAGACTGATGATGCAGAGAAATTCTTTCAGTAACTCAATGCATGTAAGGAAAAATAGGTGGGAAAGACCTTCGGTATGTCTGGAATGTCTGCCTGTCTCGTAAAAGATGTGAAGATATTTACTTTATTAATCTCAGAGGAGTATGTCTGTGAAGGTTCTCAGTCATCCACGTCATCATAGTCTAAGGAGCTTGGGAAAAAAAGCGTTTGGACTTGAAACTTAAAGCAACTTAAAGAAGTCCAGACGCTTTTTTCCCAAGCTCCTTAATCTCAGAGGAAATTATGTGGCCACAGTTGCTCCATGACAGTAAGAACAGTAACTAACTAAACTAAACTAAATAAAACAAAAAGTTACAAAATTACAAAAATATAACAAGTAGCTCTAATTATAAATATCCTAGTATATTACACAAAATTAAATATATGCAGTTGACATTGAGGTGCTCCTCTTATCATAATGACTTTGTAATTTTGTCTGTAGAGGGTGTGATATTAAGAGTAAACAAAAAAGCAAATGTGATACCAGTGAAAACAAATTTGATTAAAAAAAATTATTTTTCAATTCTTTAAAACCTTTAAAAAGAGCACACACAAACACACCTGTGTCCATTGCAGCAGATCTCAGCACGAGGCCGGTAAATTTCTGTCCCACAGCAGTGTTGTCCTGGGCTGCCGTGAAACTGAGAACAACATATGGTCCCTTTAGCCGGGTTGTAAGGAATACCCATCTCCGAACATTGCTCTCCATCGTCTCTCTCCTCATACAAGGTGTTATTACAACAGAGAACTCCACGCTGTGCCGAGCCATACGGCGTCTCTCCACAGCACTTGAAGAACGGAGATAACGAATTTAAGTGTGAAGCAATGCAGACAAAACCAGGCTTTTCCTCTACACATGCAAATGCACATAGGTGAATAATAGGTGAATATATAAATATAAGAAGAAAACAAAGAAAACTGAAAAACAGGAATATATATATATGTATATATATAATATCTTGCAACAATTTAATATTGCATACATCTAATTTCTACACATGAAGTTTTTCTAAGTTGTTTTAGTCTTACCAGATTTTGGATCCTTTTGCATTAGTTGTAACTGCTACCTATGCCTTTAGATGATCTTTAGACATTGGATCGAAAATACCCCTGGTTACTATTTAAAAGGAGCAGGGTGGAACTCTGAGCTCTCTAAACCTGCATAGAAAAAGCTCCTTTTTTCTTCTTCTGGGATCATTCTGTACCATTCCTGTCAGTGCTCCAGATTTAAGTGTTCTTTTAATAGAATTTAATGCTGAAATGAATGTGCGTACATTAGCTAATTAAAAAAGGTTAAAATTTTTAATCTTTGCATTAAAAAGTAAAAGTTTAAACTCTTCCAGCTGGAAAAATCTTGGAAAAATAAAGCAATTAGTCCATTACTTGATCTATCCAAGGCTTCCATGCAGATACACATCCATTACAACAGACTTGTGTGCGTGGGTTATACACAGCTGGTGTTGTCTTGCTTACACCTAAATAGAGGGATGTGAGGGTCAGAAAGGTGGAAAGAAGAGAGAGGAGTTGCAATAAATACTTATCAGATGAAGATGTTGTGATAAATGATATCTGGAAAAGATGACTCAGAGGGTTTGAGAGAGAAGAAAAATATGCATGTTCCCTGTTTAACACATTTACTACTCGAGTTTCAAATACAACTCCCACATTAATAAACATAAGATATTGTCTCCATCTGCAAAGGGTTAGCGATGCACAGAGGAGTTACCGGCTAGACAAAAGAACATCGATGACATGTGAAGCTAAATGTGCAAAAATCAGAGTGAGGGCAAAGCTGTGGTAAAGTGGAGGGAATAAGTGAAAAAAAGAGTCGGCTGACTTTCTGGTTCAACAACATTTCATAAAGATAAAGATAACAAGTTATAGCGGTACAACAAAGTTCATGAACCCATTCAGAGCTCCAGAAATGTTTTTAACAAACCAGCTGCAGTTTGCGGTGTGTTGTTGGGCTAACACCCTTTTTTGGAGTGTGAGTTTACAGTTTATGGTAGCTAGTTTTATCCAAAAGATGTTGCTCATCTAACGAGTCAGTTCCGTAGTTTAGAAAAAAAAACAGATTTGTTTCACTCGTCTCGAAGTATGATGACACATAATTCATTGTCGGTAAGCATGAAGAAATTTAGTTCATTGTCTGGATTTATCTGAGGGCAATCTGGGAAGTAAGTCAGACAGAAACAACTCTTCCCGACATTCCTTTTTTTTAGTCAAATTGTTCAGTCATTTGTCTCTGTGGCTTTATTCACAGCCTTTATTATTATTATTATTATTATTATTATCATCATTATTATTATCCTCCTACATGCTGCCTTTTTCTTTAAGATGACGCCCATCCATTGTCTTCCACTTATCCAGTTTGGGGTCATGGCGGAAGCAAATCTCGACTGCCATAGGGCAAGAGGCAGGTTACATGGAAAGGACGCCAGTCTGTCGCAGGATTAACACCAAGTTACAGACAATCATTTGCACTTTAGGGAATTTAAGAATCACGAATTAATCTAACCCCACTAACTAAGGAAGCCAGAGTACCCAGAGAGAATCCACGCAGACACATAAAGAGGTCCCAGCCAGGTGGTGGGTTCAAAACCTGTCATGGCACTGGGTCTCAGTGGTTTCTAGTTTATGGACATTATGCTGTTCAGGTTTGTATATGCTGTGATTCTTAGGTTCAAGGTTATTTTTATTTCTTGTATTGAGTATGGTTCATTAGTCTTCAGTTCTTTTTGATTTTTTATGTTCTCTCCCTCAGTCTCTAGTATTCTCCATTCGTTAGGGTGTGGGGCTTGAGTAACTTGCATCATGAAAGCCTTGTTATTACTGAAAAATAAATCAAGGATTTGGAGGAACTTGCTGCCATGCAGATGTCTTTTTTTCATGTTAGACAATGCCCAGTTATTCTTTATAATAGATTAGATGGTAGTAAAAGAAAGCTGGCTCGAGAACCATCACAGACTGAAAACGCGTAGGGCACAGCAAAATCAAAAAAAGGAGTACAAAGGTATATGTGTTCCTGTCCCAGTCTTTTAGAACTGTTTAAGTTTTATGACTTCAAAATGAACGAAAATGGCACCATTTCTTATTTTGATATCATTTCCAATTTACATTGTTAGTTTAGTATTTTGTTGAAGTTCGTTGCTTTCACACTGATACACACAAGATACCAAAAAGCTCTAACTGCTATTGAAGCTGTATAGTTAAGATCACCCTGTGGTGCCAAGTCACATCAACTAGTAACTAACAGATAAAGTGAATAAATATCAAAACAAACAAACATGGAGCGGGTGTTACCTGACGCACAGAACCAGTGAGGCTTTTGATTTCTCTCACAGCACTGACTTTCCTTTGGATTGTAACATGATGACCCACAGAGATGAGTGTTTGGTTCAGTGCTGTGGATGTACAAAGACGGGCAAAAATAAACACACAAACAGTCCACATCACATGAACAAAACCACAAAGTCAAACACAATAGACGCACACCTATCTATAGAGGTATGTGATACTATCCCAGCTACCATAGGGCGAGAGGCAAGGTACACCCTGGACAGATCACCAGCCTGACACAGGACAGACAACCATTTGCATTTACTCGTATGGCCAATTTGGAATCACCAATCAACCTAACCCCACTAACTGCATGTCTTTGGAGAGAGCGAGAGAGAGAGACAGAGACAGAGAGAAATGTAAATTACATAAATTAAAAAATCCCCTCTTGCCTCTGCTTACCCCTTCTTCAAGCTTGTGTCCTCTGCTTATCTACCACTACTGTGTCCGGTTCATTAGCCATCACCAGTTTGTCTGTCTGTATCTGGAAGTCCCACAGGCTCTTAGTTTGGTCATTCACAACCACCTTAGGGGACGTGTCCTGTTTTGACGTCAGGCAATACTCTGCACAGATGTTCCTGTATGCTATGCTGGCCACTTGATTGTGGCGTTCCACGTATGCCTGCAGGCATCTTGCACCCTACTGTTATGTGGCGTTTTTTCTCAGGGGCATCTTTACACAGCCTGCACCTGGGGTCTTGCCTGGTGTGGTAGACTCCAGCCTCTATGGATCTTTTGCTCAGGGCTTGTTCCTGTACTGCCATGATTAGTGCCTCTGTGTTGTCTCTGGGACTTACAGATACACATGGGGAAACTGGTGATAGCTTAACAACAGACATAACAGTGGTGAACAAGCAGAGAAGAATACTGTGGTGATAGAATTAGCTGTAATAAGCAAGATCAGGAAGAAGGACGCTTGAGAATTCCAAGGGCTGAGAAAGAGCTAGAATAATCGCAAAAAGTTCCTTTAACCTACCAGTTGGGTTGAAGCTCTGTGATCTGTAAAATAAAATGGGATGTAAAAATATTGTTTAAGAAAGGACCAATATGTTTCTTTATTGATCAATATAAGGCAATTAATACTTTTTTTGCAGTGTGCTTATTACCTGTTTTTGTACACCTGTGGACAAAAAGCATAAAGATTTTTAAATAAGAAGGAAAGATGCTTAATTTCAGCTTATATTTCAGTATACTGTAAAAAAACAAACAAAAATTTCCACTTGAAAGGACTGTAGAGGAAAAGACAAAGTCAACATACAGGCTTCACTCACAGTAATTAGCATAAGCTTCCTTTAACCATCCAAAATGGGAAAAGGGAAATTTGCTACAAGCAAACTAATCAAAAGCTGATTATTTTTTTAAGCAAATGTAACCATGCAGATGCCTCAGTTTGACATACCTAAAGACTGATGTGTAAAGTCGGACTCGAACTACAAAAAAATGTCATGAAATCCATTCAGCACAGTATGACATGCTATTATGTACTGAGCTGACCTGGAGTGAAATTCTTGACACAGCAGGATGAATCCTTCGATTGTATCTCCAACTTCTCCTCATTTGAACAGCAGCACTGAGTCTCAGTGTCGTACTGGCTGTGACCACAGCACTCATGGTGACGGGAATTCCTCACCAGAATTGTCTTATTATCAGCTGGACCACAACACAACTGCTTGTCCTTATCAAAAACATCTGTGGAAAAGATCTTTGTCATTTTTAAAATTTTTACTTCAAATATAACTCAACTGAGAAGCTGCTCCAATATCCTCAAAATGTTTGAATGGAGTACATTTCACAGAATTGTAAATTTGTTCTAGTGAAAAACCAATAATGTTTCTGTGTTTAATTAATAATATTTCACTGACAGTAATGATTTGTAATGAAGATGTAATTTAGTCTTCTTTTCCAACTGTGTGCCTGCTCACCTTTACCACAGCATTCAGCCATTGGTCCAGGTTTTGATATGATGGTTGATTGACAACATATTTCATTGACTGGGTTGTAGGCCTTCAGGTCACAGCACTTGGACACCTTTTCACTCAGATCCTGAGTAACACTGGCTGTAAAAACAAGACACAATCACTAGAACCACAGTCTAAAATCAGTACCAGGAAGTCCACAAGTTTAAAGAGAATAAAAAAGTTCAGTCTAGTGTGGCATTTTCATTTTTACTTGAACAGCACTGAGTCACTGGAAACCTAGAACAAAATATGTGCCGGATGAGCTTTGATGTGCACTCAAAAGAACTGGGGAAAAATTATAAAAAGGGAGCGGCATATCCAATTTTGACCTCAGGCCTTCCAGGCCATAATCAGCACAAATGTTTCTGTATACTATGCCGGCCGCTTGGTTATGGCATTCCATGTACGCCCTGCCTGCTAGCATCTTGCACCCTGCTGTTATGTGCTGATGGCTCAGAGGCATCTTTGCATAGTCTGCAAGTCTGCACCTGGGGTCTTACCTGGTGTGGTAGATCCCAACCTACCAGGCTGGGGTTTACAAGATGCTAGCAGGAAGGGCTAGCATCTCGGAATGCCATAACCAGGTGACTAGCATAGTATACATATACAGGGACATGCAGTGATAGATGTAGCTATACCAAATGTTGACAACATCAGGAAGAAACATGAGAAATACCAAGGGCTGAAAGAGGAGAGAAGACATGGAACCAAAACCCAGTTTACATGTTCTCTGGAGAACATAAAAGTTCTACACAGAAAGGCTAGGGCCTTTCTGTGTAGAACTTAGACAACAGTGCTAAACACTGTGCTATTGTGCTTCCTTTCAGTCTAAATGGGTACAATTCAACTCCAGTTTTAGTTATGTAGCTAGTTCACAAATTATTACCTGTGAGATTGTGTTTACAACAAGTGGCTGTTTCAGGATTGTAAGGCTCATTTCCACAACAAGACAAACTTGCACCTGGGTGAAGTTTGTTTTCACAGCAAGTAGCCTCTTGGATGTCATACACTGTTCCATCACAGTCTTTTCTGAAAAGCAAAGATAACCAAACCTAGGATATCAACACTGACAGTCATTTCCACAGACATAAAAGTACATATATATTAACTATAATCATCACATTATCTGAACAGTGAAATCTGTACAGATTTCCTCATTTTTGCTTTATTATACTGCCCTCTGATGGAAAACATGTTAATGTAAACAATGTCTACATACAACTAGACCATCGGTGTGTATGTAGATGCACTGCTTAGCAACTGTACTCAAAAATATCGCGATGTCAAGAGTTGAAAAGTAGAGTCTTCCTAAATTATCTGCTTAGATTGGAAAGTTTCCTTTCACTTTGCAGGTCTTCACACATAAGGTGAGGAAAGTCTGACTCACCGGTAACAGTCGTTTCTAGAGGCTGCATCAGTGTCTCCTATGGGCTCTGTCAACAAGCACATATTTCAAGTAGTGAGCACCCTACTAATATTAAGGCTAAAGTTGTTAATATGTCAGTATTTTTCTGATGATTATGTTTTTTATTCCCTAGAGGACAATAGCCTCGAGTCATTCAATATTTACAACGCAGTTTAATCAACAAGAATCAGTCACACTGCCAGCTTTCATTTTTCAACAACAAAATTGATGAGTGGACACGCAAGGCATGCAATACATCTGGGGTCTGGCTGACGACAAAAGTGTTAAATTGTCCACTGAAAAAAAAATTAATTAATTTTAATTAAAAATAATAACAAATCTGGCAATGTGAAATGTAGCATGCACATCAGCTTTTAGAAGAAAAATTAAACCCTAGTCTACTTACCACAAGCGAAAGCCGCCAAAGCTGAAAAATGAGCAAAAAACATTATTATTCAGTTTTCTAAAAAAGAATTTTAACTTAAATTATTCTAAATATATCCCACGAAATTATTAAAAAACAAAAAAACTTACCAAATTCTAGAACCCAAAATAGGAGCATTTTGGACCCTTTTAATTGAATCTGATTGACCTGAAAGTGAAGACAGTGCAGGTGTGGCTGATATATATAGGCTCATCCGTCGACGGATGAGCCTATATATATCAGCCACACCTAAGAAGGTTGGGTGCACACACGACCAATGTGCTTGCCTAAGAGTGACAACAACATTGGTTTCTAAGGCTTGCAAAAAAACCACTTGTCATGTGGAATGTAGATACCGATTTCCAGCATACCTCAGCCTTCAAATGTTTTGTTCCATTCAATGCAACGTCACAAGAACTTAAAGCTGGATCCGTAAATTCCAGCACTACTTTCATGCCCGGAATCGTTAGATCCTACTGAGATAAAGATTATGAACAAGATTATGAACCTCATCTTTCTTTTCTTATTGTTGGATTCAAGAATGATGTAATTCTTATTTTCGGCGGAACGCTTTTTTATTTGTGAAAAGATCGTTATTCATGCAATTTGGAACATGTTTTGGTATATTACATTTTTCTTTCATATCTCAGGTGATTTGTTATCTCCTGAGAAGTACCCAAAGTCTTGACAAATGATGCAAGAATTGCACCTGACGCCTACGCAACCGTCTCAACAGAGTTGCTCAAGATTGACTGGCCGTTTGCGAGAGGGAACACGTAGATGTGGAATTAAGTGAAGGTCACAAGCTTTATCTACACTGCCAAATCGCTAGACAAGTCCTGCAGCACTGGAGAACTCTAGGGGGTTTTTCTTTAGGGGGAGGGGGTGTAAATAAATAAACATTGACTTGCCTGGCAACACACAGAAATACAGCAAACGGTGAATAAGGAATAAGGAATGTGTTTTTTAGGACAAACTTGTAAACCTGGTTGTTGCGTTTTTGTTTTGGTGTTTTTTTTGTTTTTTTAGCCGATTTACTGCTCCACGCAGATGTTGAATGTATGAAACGATATTTTGTCCTAAGTGTGTTTCATGATGAATTGCATTATTAGAGTAAAGACTTGTGTTATGATGCACCTTCTTAGGTGCAATTAACTCAGTAATAGTTATTTCCCAGAGAAAGGTGTAGGCACAGAAAAACACAACAATCATATGACCCCCTATGAGCAAGCACTTTGGCGATAGTGGGAAGGAAAAACTCCCTTTTAACAGGAAGAAACCGGCAGAACCAGGCTCACCGAGGGGCGGCCATCTGCCGTGACCGATTGAGTGAGAGAAGGAAGACAGGATAAAGACATGCTGTGGAAGAGAGACAGAGGTTAATAACAGATATGATTCAATGCAGAGAGGTCTATTAACACATGCTGAGTGAGAAAGGTGACTGGAATGGAAAAACTCAATGCATCATGGGAATCCCCCGGCAGCCTATGTCTATTGTAGCATAACTAAGGGAGGATTCAGGGTCACTTGATCCAGCCCTAACTATGTGCTTTAGCAAAAAGGAAAGTTTTAAGCCTAATCTTAAAAGTAGAGATAGTGTCTGTCTCCCGAATCCAAACTGGAAGCTGGTTCCACAGAAGAGGGGCCTGAAAACTGAAGGCTCTCCCTTCTTCCCTGCTTCCCTCTGGGAACCACAAGTAGGCCTGCAGTGCGAGAGCGAAGTGCTCTAATAGGGTGATATGGTACTACAAGGTCATTAAGATAAGATGGGGCCTGATTATTTAAGACCTTGTATGTGAGGAGCAGGATTTTGAATTCAATTCTGGATTTAACAGGAAGCCAATGAAGGGAAGCCAAAACAGGAGAAATATGCTCTCTCTTTCTAGTCCCTGTCAGTACTCTTGCTGCAGCATTTTGGATCAGCTGAAGGCTTTTCAGGGAGTTTTTAGGACATCCTGATAATAATGAATTACAGTAGTCCAGCCTGGAAGTAATAAATGCATGAACTAGTTTTTCAGCGTCACTCTGAGACAGGATATTTCTAATTTTAGAGATGTTGCGCAAATGGAAATAAAATCTGCTCTGCGTCTACCATCATCAAGTTGACAGGCTGGTGGAGGGGCTGAATAACACAACTTCATTCATGAATGCAATTGGGATCTTCGGTTAGACCCTCTGGGTTTTGCAGTGCACGAGATGCCCCAGGCCTCCACTTGATTTTCTTCTCTTTGAGTTACTGTTCAACAGCCTTCAGTTTATCCAAAATGATGCAGCAAGAGTACTGACAGGGACTAAAATGAGCATAACTCTCCTTTATTTTGTTCTCTTCATTAGCTTCCTATTAAATCCAGAATCAAATTTAAAATCCTTCTCATCAGATTTTCTCATCAGATTTTGAATAATAAGGCCCTATCTTATCTTGCTGACCTTATAGTATCTTATCACCCCATTAGAGCACTTTACTCTTAGACTGTGAGCTTACTTGTGGTTCCTACAGTATTTAAAAGTAGAATGTGAGGCAGAGCCTTACAGTGGAATACTATTCTCTGTGCTGTTATTGGCCCATCAGCCACCCACCAAGAAGAGCAATATTACAACATTCAGGAGAAATGAAGTAAAAAAACAAGTGTTAAAACAATGAAAAGTGTTGAGTCACTGGAGCCACTGTCTGTACTTGAAATACTTTTTTTTTTTTTATCACTGATGGTTTTGTTCCTTGTCTTTGTTTTTTGTTTCTTTGATGTCCTATTTATGGTAAGTCCTGTTCCCATAGCAGATGAGAATGCTTTGGGTTTTTTTTAAAATGCAGTGATTGTGGAAATGTGTCTGTTGTCAGTGCTTTGGGTCTTGGGTTCAGCTTGTGTGAAATTTGTAGGAAGTTGTCAGACCAGTTTCTTTCCTATTATTTAAGCTGATAAGTAAACTGACGGGATATTGCCATACTTCTGCTTTTTGTTTGTTTGTTTTTTCCTATGGTTACATTTTTTTTTAAATTTCTATTTCCACTAATGGATGGATCCACAGAATTCATGGGACAAAAAATTGTCCCAGTCAAGACCTGGCTTACATACATGAACAAATACGTTGGTATTAGTGCTTGTAGGGTAGGTGCGCAGTGGCTTGTAGCCTATATAACCATATCAACCAAGAAATTATATTGATCCCTCAGTCCACAAGTGTGTCAGCCCACTGAACTTGTCCAGCCCCTGAATGTAACATTGTCCAACAGAGCTCAAGACACCGCTGTGTCTAATTGCTTTGTATTCTTATAAAGATACACTTTTTAGCTTACAAAATACATTAGTCTTATTAATATCGGACCCTATGATCTGAAAAATTCAAAGGTTTTTCTAGATGATTAGTGATCATTTTGATGAAATGGACCGACTTTCTCATTTTATTTGCAGCACCACTGCTGTGATATACTGTTATATTTTTTTATATTAATTAAATAACTTTTATCCTCAGGTAATGTCTTTAATACTGTCTCTTAAATGGTAAATGTCCGGTATTTATATAGCGCTTTACTAGTCCCTAAGGACCCCAAAGCGCTTTACATATCCAGTCATCCACCCATTCACACACACATTCACACACTGGTGATGGCAAGCTACATTGTAGCCACAGCTGCCCTGGGGCACACTGACAGAGGCGAGGGTGCCGGACACTGGCGCCACCGGGCCCTCTGACCACCACCAGTAGGCAACGGGTGAAGTGTCTTGCCCAAGGACACAATCGCCCACATCACCTACACCTCTTAGTGTAGGTGATGCTCAACTGATCCATTTTCTGCAAAGAAGAGTCATTTGATGAATCAAATAATCCTTTTGAACACACAAGGAGCCTATAGCAGAAAGTGTGCATTAACAAAACTGATAACCACTGTCATGGTAGTCTAAGGAGCTTAGAAAGTTCCATATAAGCCTACTGCTTTGGCTCTCGGAGAAGGCGGACACATCTTCCCTGCTGCTGCTTCTATGTCTTTGTCTAGTCTTGTCTAACTCTAACCCTCAAAGAGTCTCTCAGTCTTGTTCTCTAAAACCTAAAGAATTATGGATTTGATCAACTGGTCCCATAATGAAATTGACACCTTCCTGGGCTTGGGAGAGCCCGATTGTCCTGCGGAGACGTTTGGTGCCGGATACTCGATGGTCGGTTGCATCATGTGTCTGGCGACACTCTCAATGTAGGACATTGAACGATATCTACCAATTCGGAACCACGATAACAGAGTTCTGGCTGATTGAAGCTGGCTCGGACCTGGCTTATCAAAGAACAAGAAGCGGTTACAGCTGTTCAAAACCCCACAAGGCTGGCCGACATGATAGAGGATGGGCAGGAGTAAGACTGTGTTATTGAACGCAATATGGATAAGATCTTGGAGAAAAAGAAGGGGAATTGAGAGAATTGGTGACCAGTGATGGACATTAGACCAACTGTAAAAATTGGATGCAGTTATTCGCACTAAACCCAAACATTCACCATCTTCACTCATGCAGCTATCCCACTGGTGCCAGCTGAAGGCCTGCCGAGGTCGAGGCTGACTGGAACAGCAAAAATGCTCCATGACAAACGGGACTGTTGTCAGAACTCTTTGTCTCTTCTTCAAAGCCGCCTGGGTCCACTCGAGACTGTTGACCTTCACTTAACCGCGCGTGGTGACACTTTCTCTCAGCTGAACACGGGATACACACACACACACACATCACCCTCCCTCCCCTGAATCAAACGCCTCCTCCCATGCTTACGTCCCATCCGATGTGGACAGCGGATCAGCTGGAGGAGCGATCGAAGATTGCAGTCGTCCCAGATCCAGCTGTACACACTGGAATATTCTCCCATGTTGCTTGTCTGTGTTTTATTGTGTTATGGTGTGTTGAGATCTGTGAAGATTTATAAGCACAGTCTGAGTGGAGTCTTTTTTTGTTTTTTTCCCTCTTGTCCCCGATGTTGTGTATCTTCATTGTTTTACCAATGCTACCTATTCTGACCTGTCTCCCCCAATTTGATGTTTTTGTAATGTATGTTTGGTTGGAATGGGTCCAATTTTCGCTGCAGGCAATGCAGTGACAAATAAAGGCTTATCATCATAACCAAATGACGGAGAGTCCCATGTATTTAAAACCTAGTGGGACAACCCTGTTCCTTAAGACGGTTCTTGACCCACTATTATAGCCACGATATGAAAAAAAAAGCTGTGACTCATCACCAGAGGTTTTGGATGAAACCAAAGCAAGATCTTGTCTCACCGTATTATGTGAAGTACTGAGATCATGATGCAGGATGTAAGTGGGGGTCGAAGCGCCTGGGAAGGGATCTCAAAACTGCATTGTAGGTGGCAGACAGTTGAAGCCACACTTTTTTCACATCTTGGCTCATGTGATGAGACACATGAATAATAGTGGGTCAAGGGATGCCCATACCAGAGTTTATATCCCTGATCTCTCCACCGTTTGGTTTTAGAAATGGAGAAGCTGCTCGGATGAGAGGTGAAATGTCTTTATGAAACTTAGAGAAGTCTAGTCGCATTCTTTCCTAGTTCCTTAGACTACCGTGACCTGGATGACTGAGAACTCAAACACTGTCATGATACCATTATTTCCATTTAGGTTTAAAGTTTTATCAAACCTGTTAATGCAAAGAAAGCCTGATAATGTCAAATTATCTTCACAGTGTACCCCTCTGAGATCCTCATAAGGTAGCCATATTTTTGCTTTTCTTTCTACCAAACGACACATCACACACCAGGCCAGCACAAGCATGACTCAAGAATGCCCACTGCACCACCAAACTGATTTATTTCAAATTAATTACATAGTTCAGTTTTTCATTCAGGGGATGCATTGTACCCACAACAGACCTGGAGTGTAGTGAAGTGACAAATAAACACGAAATGGGTTTCATGTTCCTCACAGTACAACCTCTGAGAAACTGCTTTCTGTGCACATTTTCGATTCCTGATATTTGCCTCCATGACTGTCATTGCCCACTTCTTCTTTGCAGAATCCCGAGTCTTTATTTATTCAGATTTCGGTAAACCGACCTTCAGTGGTTTGTTGTTTTGTTTTGTTTTTTAACAGTTCCAGGGAAAAAAAATCTAATTTACACTTTGGTTTGTGACATCCTATTGTGAAGCCACAGCCTGAACATTTTTATTTCTTCTTGGTTTTAAGATGTTATGGGTGGAAACAAATTACTTAAAACCAGCAAATACAGCAACCACACATGACAGTGACAATCCTGTCGTACAGAGTAGTAATCAACAATAAAGGAGGCTCATAGACAGGATAAGACAGTTTGCTGGTTACCCAGCTGGTTATATTTTTACCCGTATCACAGTCTTACTGACATTCCTCTCAGTCTTAAATTAGTATAACGTCTGCCCTTGATTGATAAACTTGGTCATTTCAAATTTCTGAATCTCAAATGAAAAGCAACAAAACACATTTCTTTTAGAGTTTATATTTTGTTTGTATGTATTTACAATTTTCTGACTTGTGTGTGAAACTGTATTTTTTCCATTGGAGCCAGTGCTAATGAAACACTAGCTCTTGGCTTCCCACACTCAAATGTCAGCTAATCTTTTGGGGATCTTTTGGCATAGTGTTACATTTAGAGTGACTGAAGAATACAAAGCACATTTGTATTCAGTACAAAGGTTATCTGACTTCCTATCAATTATTTTACCGTAGCAATTTCATAAACATTAGACAAGGATCCATTATATTGCATGATGGTCCAGGAGAAATGTCAGTTATTTGCACTGTGTGTGTGTGTGTGTGTGTTTAATGCCCTTTATACTTTTGCGGTAAAGTAAGGTTACTGTAACAAACTGCTGAGCATGCCAGAAAGGATGTGGTTTTCATTGTCTTTCTATTTCCTTGTTACAGTAGGTTTTATATATATATATATATATATATATATATATGTGTGTGTGTATAATTTGGGAAATGACACTAAAAGAACGTCAACATCATTATTGTAAACCTACTGTAACAAGGAAATAGAAAGACAATGAAAACCACATCCTTTCTGGCATGCTCAGCAGTTTGTTACAGTAACCTTACTTTACCGCAAAAGTATAAAGGGTATTAAACACACACACACACACACATATATATATATATATATAAAAAACACCCAGCACGCCCCTGCGGGCGGTTTATCCTTCAAGCTCGGGTCCTCTACCAGAGGCCTGGGAGCTTGAGGGTCCCTGCAGTATCTTAGCTGTTCCCAGGACTGCGCTCTTCTGGACAGAGATCTCCGATGTTGTTCCCGGGATCTGCTGGAGCCACTCGCCTAGCTTGGGAGTCACCGCACCTAGTGCTCCGATTACCACGGGGACCACCGTTACCTTCACCCTCCACATCCTCTCGAGCTCTTCTCCGAGCCCTTGGTATTTCTCCAGCTTCTCGTGTTCCTTCTTCCTGATATTGCTGTCATTCGGAACCGCTACATCGATCACTACAGCCGTCTTCTTCTGTTTGTCTACCACCACTATGTCCGGTTGGTTAGCCACCACCATTTTGTCCGTCTGCATCTGGAAGTCCCACAGGATCTTAGCTCGGTCATTCTCCACCACCCTTGGGGCATCTCCCATTTTGACCTCGGGACTTCCAGGTTATACTCGGCACAGATGTTCCTGTACACTATGCCGGCCACTTGGTTATGGCGTTCCATGTATGCCTTGCCTGCTAGCATCTTGCACCCTGCTGTTATGTGCTGGATTGTCTCTGGGGCATCTTTACACAGCCTGCACCTGGGGTCTTGCCTGGTGTGATAGACCCCAGCCTCTATGGATCTTGTGCTCAGAGCTTGTTCTTGTGCTGCCATGATTAGTGCCTCTGTGCTGTCTTTCAGTCCAGCTTTGTCCAGCCACTGGTAGGATTTCTGGATATCAGCCACCTCCTCTATCTGCCGGTGGTACATACCGTGCAGGGGCCTGTCCTTCCATGATGGTTCCTCGCCTTCCTCCTCTTTCTTGGGTTTCTGCTGCCTGAGGTATTCACTGAGCACGCTGTCAGTTGGGGCCATCTTCGTGATGTATTCGTGGATGTTTCTTGTCTCATCCTGGACTGTGGTGCTGACACTCACCAGTCCCCGCCCCCTTCCTTCCGCTTAGCGCACAGCCTCAGGGTGCTGGACTTGGGGTGAAACCCTCCATGCATGGTAAGGAGCTTTCTTGTCTTTATGTCAGTGGCTTCTATCTCCTCCTTTGGCCAGCCTATTACCCCAGCAGGGTACCTGATCACGGGCAGGGCGAGGTGTTGATGGCCCCGGATCTTGTTCTTACCGCTCAGCTGACTCCTCAGGACTTGCCTGACCCTCTGCAGGTACTTGGTGGTTGCAGCTTTCCTAGCGGTCTCTTCATGGTTCCCATTAAACATGGGATCCCCAGGTACTTGTAACTGTCCTCTATGTCTGCAATGTTGCCTTCTGGTAGTTCAATCCCCTCAGTTCTGACTACCTTCCCTCTCTTTGTTACCATCCGACTACACTTCTCCAGTCCGAATGACATTCCAATGTCATTGCTGTATATCCTGGTAGTGTGGATCAGTGAATCGATGTCTCGTTCACTCTTGGCATACAGCTTGATGTCATCCATGTACAGGAGGTGGCTGACAACCGCTCCGTTCCGTAGTCGGTATCCGTAGCCAGTCTTGTTAATGATCTCACTGAGGGGTTCAGGCCTATGCAGAACAGCAGTGGGGACAGAGCATCTCCTTGGTAGATCCCGCACTTGATGGTGACTTGTGCTATGGGCTTGGAGTTGGCCTCTAGTGTTGTACGCCACATCCCCATTGAGTTCCTGATGAAGGCTCTTAGGGTCCTGTTGATCTTATACAATTCTAGGCATTCCAGTATCCAGCTGTGGGGCATTGAGTCATAGGCCTTCTTGTAATCAATCCAGGCTGTGCACAGGTTGGTCAGTCTGGTCTTGCAGTCTCGGCTGACTGTTCTGTCTACCAGTAGCTGGTGTTTTGCGCCTCTGGTATTCTTGCCAATCCCTTTCTGTGCCCGCTCATGTATTGACCCATGTGCCTGTTCATCTTAGCCGATATGATGCCTGACAGGAGCTTCCATGTAGTACTGAGGCAGGTTATTGGTCGGTAGTTGGATGGGACGGTCCCTTCTTGGGGTCCTTGGGGATCAGGACCGTCCGACCTTCGGTTAGCCATTCCGGTGTCTCTCGTTAACTAGCAGCTGGTTCATTTGTGCTGCCAGACGCCGCGTGGAGTGCAGTCAGCTTCTTCAGCCAGTAGGCGTGAACCATGTCGGGCCCTGGTGCTGTCCAACTCTTCATACTAGCGGAAGGGGTTACATGAATAGGATGAGGGACCTATGGATATATATATATATATATATATATATATATATATATATATAGTCTGTTAACTACTATATTTTATAAACATTTTGCTCTTACTATTTTTTTTTACATACTATACTGCTGAGTGACTGTCTGCTGCTCGTCAAATACATTTCATTGCAATGTTGACCCTGTGCTGACTTGCGTATGACAAATAAAACTGAAACTGAAACTGAAGTGAAAGTGATGCCACAGGGGAAGTAAAACTATGAAAACACCACACTCTTCAAAATAAAACAGTAAACATGGAGAGACATAGACATGACAACACAAGCTAGACAATTAGAACATAGAACATGCGGAGAGAAACGCACAGGCACAACAAAGTAAAACACTGAAGACAAGACAGACCACATAGAGGATAGTAAAAGACTCATAATTAAGGAGACATAGAAGAACATACACTAGACTAAAACTCAAGGCAAACTAATAATAATGCTAAAACTTAACATCCTTTCAATATAACATAAGAAATGAAAAAATACTCAAAATGCTGGGTCACGAACCGAGCCCCTGACAGAGTACTTGTTTTAATTTGTAGTTTTTTCTCTGCAAACGAATTTCCTACTCACAGAGACATTGCGCAAAATGTATTTCGACCCACCACATACTAGTCTTATTTTACAGACATTCGCTGTCTTGTGAAAAGTGCAGATATGTGCAGGAGGGCAGCAAAAAAGATTTGTTTTTCTCAAGATTGTTTGACAAAGCCCTTATGCAAGCCTTCATTTACCTGCACAGACTGCATAAATCTCAAACTTGGCCCAAATCTACCTACATATACAACTTCTCTTGTGTTATTAATGACTGAAACAACAAATCCACAGTTGTCTCTACTGTACAAGTACTAATACTAATTTGAAAATACCTCTGTGTAAGGAATAGATCCACAACACTGTCCAACACCTCCAGTCATGGCTGTCAGTGTTCTTGCACAGCACTTCATCTTTGGGTCACTGATGTTAAAGGCTTTGACTCCACAGCAGTGACTGTTTCCTGCTTTGTTATGTCTGAGCAGAGAAAGATGAGTCTCAAATAAGATAAAGAACGATTATAAATAACCGAGGTATTGCTGCTGTTATTTAAAAACGATAGTACTTTGACTTGAATATTCATATACTGTAATAGTTGAAACAGCCAACATAATTCACAATTCATACCAGACAATTTGTTTTTTCACCTGCAAACAAAATTACCTGTGTCCATTGCAGCACTTTAGGCCGACAGTGGTATCGTACAGTTCAAACATGCAATTAAGAACAACTCACAGTCTCTTTGAGTGTTCTCTATCGTTTTTATTCATTTATGAACATTACTCTTCCTGTTTTCTGTTTTTGCAAGGCACAAAACTCTAAAATATAATAAGCAACATTGTTTCCATTCTAGTGCAAAAGTGAAGACAAATGTAAACATTTCCATGTTGTATACTTGACACACATCATGTGTCTGCATTATGTTAGTCTTATCAGCAGCACTCATTTGGCATCATTTTGTTTACAAGATCAACTGAATGATAACTTTTTCTGTGCCTGAGATGAAGGTATTGGGTCAGCTGTTTGCAACTGATATGAATCAGTGCTGGTGTTTACATGCCAAGATCTGTGCTGAGTAAATACGTCACAGATTCCAAAGAAATACATTAATGTGATTGCAGTTACTGGAAAATATTCGGTAAACACAGTAATCACATTATAGTTACAGTTATGTTGTTGCAGAGGTTCTTCAATTTTCTCCACAAAGGGTGGATAGAGTAAGAAAACATCAGACAGGCTTTTTTTCTTAATGTGCACTTTCAGGAGGATAAAGATAGTGGAACTGTCTACAACTTTTGATGAGTGGGGATGTGGGTATTGAGGAGGAAGAGTGTGACGATAAATTCAGGACAGATCCAGGACGGAAATAGTTTTTATTATACTGCTAAACCAGCATTGGCTCTTTGGAAGCATCTGCACAGACAGCTTGTTGACACTGAGCTATTCAATTTAACTTTTATCGCAGCAATTTAGGATTATTAGCTAAAAACAGTCAGACCTAACAGTATGTTGGCTCCACCTAGTCTATTTGTTATAGTTGTATGAAATTTGAAAACCCTGACCTTTAGTACTTATATAAGATTATAAATGGTGACCTTCAGAACATGACTGAGATGATTTGATTGGTAATATGCCATTTTTGTCGCAGCAGAACTGAACTCTGTGGGAAAAGTAATAAAGACACTCGCTCTTAACTTATCTTACAGTCCAACCTTTTTCATGTATTTGTGATGTAAAGTAAAGGTAGAGAAAAAATACTCACAGATTATCCCAATTGATTTCAAAGAATGCAATTCATTGGGATTATTAAGTTAGAGACTTCTAAGCACTCATTTTTGATTCTGTGCTCTTTAAAATTCCATTTTATCTTAATTTAAAGTCACTTTGCATATCTGAGACTTATTGCTACAAAAAGAAATACATCTGTCAAACAGTTTTTCATATTGTCTGAGTATAAAACTTGATAATTCTGTTAGCTGGGAAACTTTAATAACTTTAATTTCTTGTAATGTGTAATGGTTGTTTTACAGGAAAGTACTTTTTTTGTTTATTTAATATTGTTTATTATGTATACTTTATTCATTTTCATCAAAACGGTTCCTTTTTCCACTCAGTTTTTTCTAATGTCCAGCTCCACCTACTTATGCCACAACTCTTGCTCTTGCTGATAATGGGTTTAACTTTAAAATGTGAGTTACAGCATATTTCACTGACTCGACTGTAGGCCTCCTTTCCATAGCAAGCCAGCACACGTTGTTATTGAGTAACCAGAGCAAAGAGACCCTTCAACATCTTGATATGAATGCTATTGCTTGTTACCTCAGAAACACTACACTGACAGAGACTGTATAAACACTGAAACACTGAGTAAAGAAATTATATGTGTGTGTGTATATATATATACACACACACACATATATATATATATATATATATATGTATAGATATATATATAGATATATATATATCCATAACTTTAATTTTGAGTTATGGATAGCATTTATTTTATTTTATTTTTTTAGTGGTGGAAACAAGCTTCCATATTCCATGTTGCTTCCCTATTGTTTGCTATTTTCTTTAATGAGATATTAAAACCACAAATGAGTCATTTGACTTGCTTAAAATTTCTTTACTCAGTGTTTCAGTGTTTATACAGTCTCTGTCAGTGTAGTGTTTCTGAGGTAACAAGCAATAGCATTCATATCAAGGTGTTGAAGGGTCTCTTTGCTCTGGTTACTCAATAACAACGTGTGCTGGCTTGCTATGGAAAGGAGGCCTACAGTCGAGTCAGTGAAATATGCTGTAACTCACATTTTAAAGTTAAACCCATTATCAGCAAGAGCAAGAGTTGTGGCATAAGTAGGTGGAGCTGGACATTAGAAAAAACTGAGCGGAAAAAGGAACCGTTTTGATGAAAATGAATAAAGTATATATATGCATGTTTTAATTATATATACATATATATATATAAAATAAATGTGGACATTAAAAATATCTTGATGAATGAATTACATGCAAGGACATGCAAAAATGTTTAGTTCTTCTGGATGTTTCCATGGAAATTTTTTTTTGAAGTCCAGTTGCTGGTTGGTGTCTGATTCAGAGCTGTAACATCCCTCCATGACTGTGGCATGGAACAGATGTGGGTGTGTCCACATTGTAGGTGAATATGTATTCACCTAAAATGCAGTTTTGAGATTCCTTCCCAGATACTTCAACCCCGACTCACACAGTAATGACCAACACCTTTTTTCACCCG
The DNA here is from genome assembly GCF_013358895.1 of Oreochromis aureus. NCBI lineage: Eukaryota > Metazoa > Chordata > Actinopteri > Cichliformes > Cichlidae > Oreochromis > Oreochromis aureus. Next base: position 18,056,539 of record NC_052955.1, on the reverse strand, counting down.
TTAGTTCATGTGATGAAGCACATGATTAATAATGGGTCAACGACACCCATGAATAATGGGAATAATGGGACTCTCCAACTTTTGGTTTTAGAACCCATTTTGATAAGAGGTGAAATGTCTTTGACAAAGTCTTGGGAGCTTGGAAAGAAAAGCGTCTGGACTTCTTGTCCATGGTGGAGAGTCCCAGATTTAAGCCCTGTTGGAGTATCCCCCCAAGAGTGACAATAGACCTCCTAATGATCCTATACCTAATCACATGAGCCAAGGTGTGAAAACAGGTGGTCACAATCAGCCAAGGTTTAAGGTGAGGTCATTGTGAAACCTAACCCCACCCTATCATGTGATTTCCTGAGGTCAGATTGCCCAGGATGTGAGTGTGCATTAAGGCGTCTGGGAAGGGATCTCAGAACTGGATTATAGATGGCAGACAGTTGGTGTCATTAGCCACCGCCTTTGTTCAAAGATGGTCGCTCACAGTGGACATAAATGGCTTCTTTCACTCCTCTTTCAAACAATCTGTCCTCTCTGTCCAAAATGTGAACATTAGCATCCTCGAAAGAGTGACCTTTGTTCTTTAGATGCAGATGGACAGCCGAGTCTTGTCCCGTGGAGGTGGCTCTTCTATGTTGTGCCATGCGTTTATGAAGTGGCTGTTTGGTTTCTCCAATGTAGAGGTCTGGGCATTCCTCGCTACACTGTACAGAATACACTACATTAAGTTTGAGCGAACACCATCCGCACAGACACAGCGGGCAGGGAAACAGAAGAACATCACATCAAGAAGGCCCTGAGGTTATCCCAGCTGGATATTTGTCAAAGCTGGGAAGGCGCCAAAAGAAAGCTCCAGCCGATCCACGAGAGAAGGACAACTGCTGCCTAAGTGAAAACCTGTAGTGATCCCGTATGTGTCAGGAGTATCGGAGCAGTTGAGACGCATTTTTTCTAAACCCCAAAACACGCTGCGCCAAAAACTGGTCCACCCCAAGGATCGGGTCCCCCGACGCAAACAGAGTAACATAGTGTACGCTGTTAAGTGCCAGGAGGATTGCCAGGATTTAAACATCGGGGAAATCAAACAACCTCTGGCGAAGCGGATGGCACAACACAGAAGAGCTAACTCATCAGGCCAGGAATCTGCAGTTTATTTACACCTACAGGCCAGTGGACACTCTTTCAATCATGAGGATGTTCACATCCTGGACAGGGAGGAACGCTGGTTTGAGTGGGGAGTCAAGGAGGCCATTTACGTGAAAAGGGAAAGAACATCTCTGAATCATGGAGGGACCTAAGGGTACATCTTTCGACATCTTACAATGCCGGGATTGCAGCCATTCCCCAACTCTCTGTGAATGGTACTCATGGCCATTGATCAGTGGTCATGAGAATCTGCATAATTATGATTAAGGAACTGACCTCACAGCCCATTGTTCCTTCGGTGGGCTGGTTTCATTCATTATGCAAATGTACTGTTTATAAGATTGGGGAAACCTGCAGTCAGCTGAGACTGAAGAAGTCACTTGGATGAATGACGAAATGTTTCTCCCACAAAACGCTACATCCAGATGAACAGAATCAACTTTTGGAGTTAGTAACATAAATACAAATTAGTTTTTGTTCTCCATTTGTGGGAGCATTACCTTAATTTGTGTTATGCTTGTATGATAACAATAGTCTTGAATTTTGAAATCAACACACAAACACACACAAAGAAATCGGTAAATTTCTCGATATGCACGGTAATATTAATTAGCAGATCATTTTTTCACTCTGGGTTTTGCTACCAGTCTGTCCTTCACTGCTGTAACACCTCTGCTGCAACACTGGTGGATATTGTTCTTTCAATAATATTCCGACTTACTCAAGACCCACTGTCACAGCCACGTCGATATCACCACAGTTGGATGTATTTCAGTGTGGACAATGTACAGTGACATCTGTGGATAAGTAACACCTTAACAGCATGTTAACTGAAGGGAAAGTTCCATTTAAAAATATATTTATATGGTTTGATTATAGAAGAAACTGTGCTTTCAAATTGAAGTTATTTAAAAAATAAACTCATTAAATATTCTTTAGAAACCAAACAAACAGAATCAAGTCTTAAAAGAAAAGGAATCTTTTATTTTCTATACATGTGCCTCATATCAGAGCTGCTCAGGGAATATTTACACCATTGAAGGTTTTTCCCTTAATTCCTGAACTTCCTTATGCAAGGCTGTTAAATGCAAAGAGGAATAATCCATAAGTGAAATAAGATAAGTATTAAACCAACATGGCTTAGTTTCTTCTGCCACTTTCACTTTTGCGCTCTTCCCGGTTGCATTCAGAAACAGGGATGTGGTGATTCAAACTCTCAGCCAGATCCACAGAAGCTTCACAGTTCAACCTAATCATTTTTTTCAGTTACACAAATGGTTCAAGATATCACTTCTTCTCTGTGACGTGTGGCTCCAACAGTTTCTTCATGTGCAGCTCCTCCACCAGCTTATCCACACAGACCCTGAACATAGGTTCAGGCTCCTGAAAGACAAGAATATAAACACAATCAGGACCTGCAAGACGGGCGCGGTACACGCACACAATGTTAAAAACCGTCAGCCATCTAATTACTTAAATATAAAAGTCTTAAAAAGGATGGAAATGTAAGTTTTCTGCATCTGTAAAATTTTCTGTAATGGCTTCACCAGCGCAAAATCAAACATACAGAAAGAGACAAAAGGCATTTCTATTAATTTATTACTGCAACACATACAGGCATGTATATATTGTATATATTGTGTTATTTCTTACTTAGTGTACTGTCTGTCTTTGTTACTGTTTGTACTGGAGCACTGTAACCAAAATAATTTCCCCTAGGGATCAAAGTATTCTGATTCTGATTAGATGAATAACTTAAAAATGCTTAAAAAGTGCTTTAAATATAGCAAAGAGAGATTTATCAAGAGATGTATCTCATGACCTTTAAATGATACAGCTCATTTTAATATAAAACAAAGAATAACGTTGTCAGCTTTCATCTCACATGGTCCTGGAAGCGTCAATGTGGTTTTAATAGGAAAAAATAAGGGTTCAAATTCAGCAAATCCAGAGGCCTGTGGATAAATAGAAAACAGTCTTCCGCCAGCAGGGCTGCACTTTCCACACTCCCTTTTTCTGTAAATGTGATGTCACATACCGACATATAACTCACTCTAGACACTTAAATGACTTAAATGACTCATTACTTTGTGCTCCAGCTGCCGCTGTTTCTCCACAGCCTCCTCCAGACTTAGACCAACCCACTCTGCCTCTTCTTCTGGGACCTCAAATTGCTGCTCACACAGAAAAAAGTGGGAGAATTTTTTTTTTTTTTCCCTTGTTGACTTTAATCACTCAGTTGACTCAGACATATCGGACATACCTTGTACTTCTCGTAAACTTTTTCTCGTTTAACGGGGTCATTAGGGTAAAGCTCTGTGTTTTTGCGTGCCAGACGAAGCAGCATTGCCCTCTTCAGGTCCATCCCCAGTTTGGAGTTGAGGTCCTCCTTTTGTGTCTACAACCAGTCATTAGTTAGAAATACATGGAAAACACAATAAGAAAAAGTTCATGTTGAACCGGGGTAGTTTTCTCTTACTTTGAGGATATAATAGTCGAAGCCGTAAGCAGCATCGATGAGGTCCAGAGTGTGAGCTGTGACTGGGATGATGAACTTGTGGTCAAGGATCTCGCTGTAAAGTTCTCTCTTGAACACCTGTGGTTTCCAAGTTTTCCTCAGACGAGTGGACATCTAAACAAAGACAGTTCAGACAACAGATCATCAGTGGGCTCAAAAAGCTGTCAGCTTTGTGCACTGAAATGAAAACTTTCTGGACTTTCAAACTATTTCTAAAGAAACAAAACAAGAAAAAGTACATTTGAGGAAATAAGATGAGCACTTTTTAAATTTTCTCAGGTTAAATAATAAATAATATCACATGAGGTGGTTCACCACAAGTATTCTCATGGCAAGAGTCAAATATATCACTGAAAATAATCAGCTGCTTCTCCAGTGAGTCTGTCATTGTCAAATGAAATGTAACTCCACTATTTTAAACTACAGTCTTTGCTCTGCAGTGTCTGTGCACTACTTCTCTATCTGGTGCAGGTTCTCCCAGTGCAAGATGGTGGACTGGTAGACCATTGGAGAAGAAAAATACACAGAAGCTGCAAATCATATAGGAATTGCCACAGCAGTAGATTGCTTTCCTACCTGCTTGCTTACCAAAGACTAGTTTTTTGGCAGAGACTGAACTTCTAAAATATGACTGAGAGACTGTCCAGCAGTAGAGCCCAGCCAAAAATTAGTGGGAATACTGTGGGGAAAAAAGAGCAACATGCATCGTGTATAATTTATGAGGAGAGACAAACGACTGTATAAAAAGAAGAAACTACAAAAATAATAAGCCTAGTCATAGACGTGCTTAGATCAGCAGACTGCCAAAAGCCCTTTTCACATAGCACAGGCATGCACTTAGCTAGAGCGAATGGCCCAAAATTTGCTTCGCTTGCAGTTGCATTCTGCTTGGACATCATGTTTTTTTGCGGCCGCTCTACATTTACTACATACGCCTGCTCCCTGTCATTTCAAAACATGAATCTCTCTGACTTTGTAAGTGATATTGTGCGGTGCAAGCAACAGACATAAATGTGTTTCAGAGCGCCGCGTCCTTGTAAAAGGCCTTAATGCCAAAATTCTGGGCAAAGGGCCTCAAACCCTAAAAGTGAAATAACCACCAAATAATGCAAAGTGCCACACTTGTGGGAAAATAAATAACATAGACGAGTGAGCGCATCATTGACACGCAAGGTATGACGCGCAGGAAGAAGGTGACAGCATATTTCTTGGTACCATTAAAGGAAAAACGAGACCTGTAGACTGTAGATATAAGGTTTAAAGACAGGAATGTCATATTTTGAATTACCACTGGTCCTTATGCAACTGTTATTCATTACTATGTATTAAAAAAAAAGTGTTCAGAGGTGTCAAACCCCAAATTCTTCAGAAAGAAAAGAAGCCGTTGTACTACCGGGTGTGCTAGGATTCACAAACTCTGACTGCTGCAGTCAGAGTTCATCCCACAGCTCGTGGAGAAAAAGAAACTCCTCAGAGACTTGCTCTTAAAGAAGAAATAGTGGTTCTGATCAAGACAAAAGCCTCGTGTGACCTGAAAGAGGAGCTAGCATATAAATAGATGTGTCCTCTTTTGGTTTAGGTGGCGTTCTACTACAGAACTAGGGTGAAGAGGCCCCTCACCTATTTTTCACACCATCTCTCACCTGTCGAACAGAGATATATGTGCAGGTGGAAGAGGGGGTTTGTAGGCTCACACAGGCCTGTGAGCGATTTACAGATTTCTCATGAGGCAGAATTTTGAACTACCCCTTTTTTTAGTCGTTTACACTCTCCCCAACCTTGCTTGGATCTGCTGGTTGTTGTATTTGTGGTACTCCAAACCCATGTTGCCAACAGAGAAGCTGCAGACTGTCCTCTATTGGACAAACTATGCAACATCAACACTCATAATATGGCTGAAGGACATTTCTCCCATCATCTTTACTTTTCTGATTTTCATTTATCAGCTGTTATAAATCCTGATACTGATCGACTGCCAAATAGCTAATATTATTCAGTCGATAAATCAGTCAGGTTCTATCCAGAAGTAACTGATCATGTAGAATTTTTCTCTCAGATCGATCTATGTAAACGCTAACATTTCACAGCCAATAATACACCAGGTGATATTCTTCTTTAGCAATACAGTGCTTTGCCATTTTTACTAAGCAGCAGTAAAGTTTTTAATTTTCACTCAACTCATATTTTCAAGATCACCTTACTTTTCTGAATGGTTCTCTGTAAAGACACAATAGGTTGATGCAAATCAAATGGAGCAAACTCAGGAACACAACTTTTAATGCTTTGTTCTTCAGCAGCTGCCCCCTGCTTTCATACAAGCATTTTATATAATATAATAATATTCTTATAGGAAAGTATCAAAAGAGGAAATCAAAAGCACACAACAGCAGCACAAAGAAAGACAAAAAAGACTAACTTTGTCATTGTTGGCATATCTGTAGCCCGATATCCAGCCCTCTCCTCCCCACAGGCCGTCCTGGGACTCTGGAGGGTAGTAGATTGGGACTGGGACATCCTGCACCCGTTCCTTCAGCCCCGTCTTGGGGTTGGCTCGGTACTGGACTCCCAGAGGCCTCCAGTGGACAGGTGTAGGATCTTTCTGTTCAAGGGACTTGAGGTAGTGCTTCGGGAGACGAGCATAGATGCCCTGTTTCATTTTAAGGGCCTCCCACACTTTGGGGGAGTACTTTAGAAGAGGCATTTTTGCTTTTGACAGTCAAATCTGCAACACAGAGGGATAAAAGAACAAAACTTAGTGTCGCTTATGTAGACCAATCAAAAAAATCAGCAGAGTTCCACTGTTTGCAGGTGTTACAGCTTTAATACATACAGAAAATAATCTGGTGCAGAAATAAGAGGAAAAACTTCCTGATTTTTCTTTGACAGGTTGCATTGTTAAGATAATGAAGCAAGAACTGCGATAATTTTTTCAATTAATACAAAATGCCAGAAATGCCTTTTGTAATTACAAGCTGAGCATTTTTCTGAATCGTTTATTTCTTTTAATAAATAACTACTGGAATACAGAAACAGAATAAGTTTCATGACATTATCTGATCGTTAACCAATGCAGGCCAACAACACAGTTACACGCCGGCTTAGTTAATGAAACAAGCCCTCCATAAGTGTCTGTACCAGCACTATTAAAAGGTCTTACTGCGTAATTAGAAAAAGCAACGCCGTCAAACACGGATGGAGATTTTAATCCACGTTTTCTCAACATCAAGCAGGCAAGGGCATCGTGAATCCTCTGCTACTGGCCACAACTTCCGCGAAGTGCAAAAAGCATCACATATGATTGGCTGAGAGAAGACGTCGCTCTGCCTCTTCTTCCGGGCAAACCGGATGTACACCCACAGGCAGAAAAGCGCTGTTCGTTGAGACAATAAAAATGTACTTCAGAGCAGAACAAACGAAAGACGTGTTCTTGTAAAATACTCATCATATATAAATGTGTTATGTTTGTGTTTCTTTCTTCTTTTTGCACCAAAAGCTTCCTTTAAGAATCTAAGCACTGTGATTTGTTCTTAAAATCCTTCACTACTTATAAACAGCATTGCACTTTTAATACATGTACGTGAAATCTGTTTTTAAAGGCTAATGTCAAGGTGTTTTTGTCTTTTAGTCAGTTAATCAGACTTCATTACACACGTATCGTACAGATAAATAGAATGAATTACTAGGGAAAAAAGAAGCTTAAAGAAGAAAAAAAAACCTTAAAGAGAACATCAGTGGTGCAAGAGAGACAACAACAGGTGATAAAAACAATTAAATTTAAAAACAATCAAATTTTTTTAACAGATATATATATATGTGTGTGTGTGTGTGTGTGTGTGTGTGTGTTTTAAAAGTTATATTTATATGCAGATGTGTCCATCTGTCACAAGAAGGAGTAGAGACGATGTAGAGGAAGGACTAATTTGTTTATGAAACCCTATTGTTTAAAGTTATCATGGTTTGGAGGACCATTACCATCTCCTGCATTGAAGAGTTCAGATGTTATTTTGATATTGATATAGGAGTCCGTAAACACGGACTTTTATTTTGGAGAGCAATGACAAAGGTTGACAGGAAGTGGTACAATAGGGTTTCATTCTTTACACAAATCATTCATCGCTCAATTACTCATCATTTCAAAACTGTGCTTTGCTGTTACGCCCGAAAGGTGGAATTGAACCACTCTGCCGCTAAGCAGCTACAGGTTTGAAGCCTGCACCCCGGACCACCGAGGCTCATCCGGGCACTTACTAACGGCGTCTTTACGCATATAAATACCTCATACCATTAATATTCATCTGACTCACGGTGCTACATACAGTGACTGTTTTAAGCGTGCTTTAATCAAAGATAGATCATAAACACGACCGTCTACTGCATGGCAGATACTCTATTCTTCCTTGTGTGAATAAATCACTAAAGAAAAGACACGTAATCGGGTCTGTGCGGTGTTATGCAAAGCAGACGTGTTTTGATTGGCTCTCTGAAAATATAAAGGAGGAGACACACGGTGTTCTCAAAGGTAAGCTACATGATCACCGCTGCAACAGAATCCAAACAGACGACAGCTGATTATGGCTGTATTTTCTTTGGGTGTACTGTGCAGAATAGAAATATCATTATATAGCATTCTAATTATAAATAAAAGACTAAAAAAGAGAAATACATAAAGCCTATTGATCAGATGATGTAAAGCGGATTTAACAGCTGTAAACGGTTTCTACAGGCACATCTCACACATAGCTGAGCTCACCTCCTGCTCCTCTCTTCTTGCTTCATGGGACTTCATGGGACTCATAAAAACATAAGATATTTTTCAAGATCACAAAGATGTTTAGCAGACACAGTGGCGGAAGAAGGACTCAGATGCTTTACACTTAGAGGAAATATACACATAAAAGTTTGATATTGTATTCTAGATTAACTCCAACTTCTATAGACAGTATAAAACTCATGTAATATTGCAAATATAGCATTTCAGGATGAGTTATAGCTGTAGCCAAATTTTAATAGTAGAATGATATTTGGAGTGAACAATGTGGAGCAGTGCATCATTTTTATTACTTATTACTCCTGTTTAAACAAACATAAAACGGGACAAATTAGAATGAAGATTTCTTTTATTTTAAAACTTGGAAACAATAACAGAGTTTCCAGGCACAAATAAGGCGACATCAGGGATTACAAAAAAAAAAAAAAATCTAAACCATTTTACTTCACATTGCATAAAATTTCTCAGAGTAGCACCACAAAACTCTAGACTGAGACTGAGCTTATTCGGGTCATTTTATTTCTTTCCTCCACAGTTATTCTTTGGCTATTGTCAGAGAAAAGTGTTCTCAATGATCAAAGTCTGAGGCTCTTCTTTTGTTTCTCCACTCGGTGGTGCCAAGAGGCTCTGGATCGCCTCCTCTGGAGGAGAACAGCACATACTCCTGGCACAGGCCTTTCTGCAGGAGAGGCTGCAGGCCAGGGGAGGGGGCGGTGAGGGGTCCTCTCTGTGGATAACAGGAGAAGCTCCGTCCTCGCTGCCTAAAGAGGAGGAACCAAACTCTGGTTGAACAGTGCAGCAGCTCACACCTGCGCTCCGCAGCACTTTACTGACTCCCGACATCATTTCAGCACACCTGCATGCATTTGAAATGAATCTGCATTAACAAAATGTCGCAGTTTGAATTTAGACAGATCATATTTATGATAACCACTCAGCAGTGACAGTTAAAGTGAGACTGTTGTGCACATTTTGACCACCATGTTATTATTCTTTGACTCTATAGAGTAACTTTCCATTATGCAAAGTTCAAAATGATCCTTATTTAACATATACTGGGCTGTAGTGCAATCCCTCGCAGCTTGTTTCAGACAGTGGGTTTGCACCAAGACCTAGTACAAGATAAATAAGAATTGTACTGTGAATGTTGAAATGCTATTAGAGTAGAATGCTAGAATAAAAGCGTTTAGTTAGAAATGGGCACAACAGCTCCTCTTTAAGTACATTCCCAACAAATTACTCACTGCTGACTGTTAGAAACAGCACCGAAGAACAGAAACATCTTCGTCTCACCTGTGTGCTGGAAATCCAGTGTAGCAGTGCACATGAACAGAGGCCACAATGAGGGATTCAGTTAACTGCCAGACGTGGAGGTCGTGCACAGCCTGCACTCCAGGCACGCATGCAATCCTCCGCCCAAGATCAGTAACACAAATATGTGGTGGTGTGGCCTGTTGTAGCAGCAGCCCATACCTGTACAACTACAGAGGGAAGCAAGAGTGAAAACAGAGGCCTGTACTACGAAGCAGACTTTGGATGTGCCAGAAAGTGATTGGCAGCATTTGAAGTGTTGTAAATAACTTGTTGACCTATAATATGTCAAGCATATCTCTCATGAATGATGTCAGAGAATATGGAAAAAGGAAATAGCTGCAAGTCTATACCAGTCTTACTGACCAAAGTGCTTAAAGCACAAGCATATTCTAACTGTACTTTTAATAATAAACTACTGTACACTGCTTTTCCTCTCACATACTCTCATAGTGTGGATTTGCAGTTGTGTTGTTTTCAGTCTGCATTATGTGTTTAACCTCTTCATAATTTTCCTGCAATATAATTTTATTTGTAAAATCAGTTGCTCTTCTTCCAGTAAACTAAGTAGATAATAGTAAGATATCCTGCTTCAGATGAACTCCTTCTGTCGTGCATTTATTCTGGATGCAGACTAGAGGCCTGCCTCCAGACCTTTCAAATGATTACAACTTTAAGTGTGTAGTTTAGCATGACATAAACACACAGAGCGTGACCTGCGGTGCAGTGGTGGCAATCAGCGTAATGACAGCCAGCAGAGAGAGGCCAGGATCCAGGTAAACCAGAAGGCTGCAGGCACCAGAGCTGTCGATGACCTCCGGGGTGATCAGTAGCATCACCAGACTGTTGATCAGGCCCAGAAGAGACGTAAAAACTCCCTGAGTGACAAAGATCAATGACAGGAGTCTGATGGGCCAGCGGTTGGTTGGAACTGGATTCTCAGTGTGAGGTAATGACTTGCAGACGTCAGAGGTTTTAGACGCATTTTGACTCTCTGAAATAAGAGAAAAGAGCAAAACACATGCTTTGAAACTGTTGTTTGGGCTAATACATAGTAAACTGAACAGAGAAAAAGTGGACAGTGTAAAGAGCTGAACTGTTACCATGATGTCCCGTGCAGGTGTTGTGATCAGGATTCTCTATGAAATCACTCTGACCCTTACAAGCCTTCGAATCTTCAGCACTGCTTGCTACTTTAAATTCACGCAGGTGAACTTCTGGCTGTTGTTGCTGACTTTGGGCGTCAGTGTCAGGGATGCTGGAAGTTACAGGATTGCAAAGGACGAGCGCCTCGCTGTGGAGCATATCGTGCATAGCAGACTCAACTTTTGATACACTCATGTCTTCGAATTCCTCTTGGCCTATGGATTGCTCCTCAGCCAGGACTGTGGGAGTGGAACACAGGAATGAAAAGCAAACATGGACACCATTTGATCTTCCTTACAGCTGAATATACACTGCGTAGCTACGTTAGAGTACACTAATAATCCATTCCTGAAGTCTACATGCACTTGGCCTAATCTAACCATTAAAAAAAAGCTTTCTACTCTCCTTTAAATTGATAATTATTTTTGAAAATCAACTATTGTGGCAGCCTTACCAAGATGTTACAAATGCAACTAATTCTAGCAACCAAGGGTGCACCAATATATCTCTTTATCTGCTGAAGTAAAGTGAAATGCGTTGTCATCTAATGTGTCATTTGTAAGCAGCCACATTTAGTGTAAATGGGAACTTAGCCACGTCCAACCCCTTATTTCTTCTTCATTTTAAGCTAATACATGCTGGCTTTAGCTTTATGTTTATTATACTGTCTAGTCATTTCACTTATGTGATTGTTATTCTTGGAGTCTACTGAAGTACCTTTGCATGATTCACAGATCAAAATAATCTTTATTCCTCTTATATTGAAACTTGGCAGCAGCTCGGTTCATCTACAGCATGAAACAAGCTGTTTTAGCTCTTTAATGCTAACATACCTTTAAATCAGCAGCAAGTGGGCAGGGCGTCTGTGCTTGCAGCAGAGTACGGATATTAATATGTATGTGAGTGTAAAATATATAAGAAAAGTATATAAGAAAAAACAAGACTGACTAAAAAAACAGGTCTCAGGTCTGTGGTTTGAAGCTGTAAATCTGCAGGATTGGATCAATGCTTACCATCCCTGATGGTACAATAAGCCAAAGAGTTGTGTGCAGGTAAATAAAATAGCCCTTTACCTTCTTTCATTATTTTTTCTGTGTTACCTTTTTGGTTAACCCCGGTCTTCTTATGTCGCAGACGATCACAGCTCAGCCTGAACACAAGCATCTTATACAGCGTGCTGACTACTCCAACTACCACAAGCAGCTGGGGTTGATGCACTGGATGTGGCTTCAGGAAAAAGTGGATAATTTCCATGAAGTACGAAATACACAAGGAGACCAGTAGGAGGGTAGAAATGAAAACCCTCACAACCTGAACCCTGCTGTTGTGGTAAGACAGACCGCAGTTTAGAGCTACGGGGGAAATCTTTGGGGAGAAGGGCTGATGAGGGTTGACCACTGATGGTGTCTCATGGTTAGGCTGAGCAGTGACTGTCTGGGTACCAGCTGGAGGTTCAATGGAGGAAGCATGTGGAGAAGTAGAGGGCTCCAAAGTGGAGAGCGATGTTTTAATTGTGCTTGCAGTTTGAGGAAGAGGAAGAGCCAAGTGCATGAGGATGAAGAGCGTGTGGAAACCATCCACCAGGGTGATGAGGGACTTACACAGCTGACTGATGGCGATCTCGCACATCAGCAGCAGAATGGTCACTCCCAGCATGGACCAGTGTAACACCCTCATTCCTGCAATTAAGAGTACAGAAACATTCAAACACACTGAATCTAAGACCCCACTGTTTGCACTGAGGCCTCACGTTATTGTGAATGTGATATCTCAGGTTTGCCTAGGGGACATTACATCTGGCACAAATGTCCTCTTAGTAAACTTAGTAAACAGAATGCCAAAAGAGCCAAGGTGTTGTAATGACCAGGTCAAAGTCAGAACCTCACATGACTGACAGGCTGTGGTGAGACTTCAAGGGAACCCACAAATCTCAGCGAACTGAAGCAATGTAAAAGAGTGGACTATAATTCCTCCAAAATAATGTGAGAGGATAAAGTCACAGGGATGGGATGTATGTACTTTCTCACAGGCCTGGTTAGAGTCTTTTGAAAAACTTCTTTCTTAACAACATGTATGCAAACCATTTATCCATACAATGGTTGAATGTGTTATTATTTTAAAATCAAGGAAAAAAAGAAGTGAGAGAGTGAAATTCATTAAAAAAAAAAAAAAAAAAACTTCAATAATGCACAAACTATTGAAATCCATCCATTCACTGATTTTCTCAACTGTTGATCCAGTTCAGGGCCATGTGAGAGCTGGAGCATATTTTTCATCTATCATAAAGCAACAGGCAGGTTACACCCTGGAGAGTTCATCATCCACTGCAGGAGCTATAAACTGGTAAAGTGTTTCACAAAAATGAACATGTCAGAGTTAAGAGCTGAAGATTATCCCTGAAGTCAGATTAAGTTTTGTCCTTGTCCTGAAGAAACAAACTCAAAGAGCTACACTTTGTGTTGCGATGTTGCAAAAGCATCTGTTACACTCAAAGTCAAGATGTCAGCTGCATGAGCCAACACAATTCACACAATTCACCAGATGCCTCTGTGCTGTCTGGTGTACTCATGACTTCTCGGCATACGCAACACTGATGATTGAATATGTGGAACTCTTATACATGAAATGAAGCATTGTATCTTTTGAGGGCTTTTTGTTTGGTACTTTAAAAGTCATTTAAAGCCTTTTATTTCTCTTGCAATTAAAACCTTGAACTAAAGACAACTTTTTTTTAAATTGCAGCAGTTTTGGTTTCATAGAAACAACTTTTCATACAAGAACATGTTTCAATCATGAAACATACAACAAACTTTCCACATAAACCCCCCAAAACAAGCAAATCATATGAGTTCATTTACCCCAGAAAAGTGGACGTCCCTCAGCCGGCACTAAAAGACAAGTTGGACTCCTGGATGTGATCTGTGCACCAGAAGCTGAAAACTGTCATTCATGGTGCTCACCATCTCTCACCCTCTCTCTGTCCCACCACACTCCTCCTCTGCTGTAATCATAGTCATGTGAGCAGGGGAGGGAGTGGGTGGGATCGTCCCTCGTTGGTGGGAGAAAATGCGTTGAAAATATGTTCACACGGCCCACCCACTCTTCAGATACCCTCCAAGCAGATCAAGTGAAGCTAATTTGCACTAATTAAACCCCGATTGTGTTGTCAGGATTATATAACGCCATCATGAGGTGAGACCTTCTCAGCTCTGCCTTACAGCATTTAGGATACTGGTATCCAGTCAATATTATAGCTCCATTACCAATGGACTTGCTGCTTTTAGCTGGCCTGTCTAATTATAGTGGGAAGATCAGGGTACAACACTCTATTATAATTTGGAATAAACTAAATACTAAACACTCTATTCATTCAAGTATTTGCAGGATATGTACTGATTATTTCATTGTCTATTTCTTGCGATATTTATCAAAGGAGGCAGAAACATCATGTTTACTGGGATTCACATATTCTTATATTTATTCTATATATCTACATATGATCTACAGCACATTTGTGGGGAGAAAAGTTCACGCTTTGATGTCAAATCTAAGCTCATGTCAGGCTGTATTTTTGCCAGAAGGTCAGTTTGTGTCAATGGGCCAAAATTTGATGAGTGAATTCCTCATGCTTTGTTCCTCAGGCAGAAGGTCAACAAAAAGTCAAACAATGTTCAGATCACACATCAGTCTTCTCCACAACAAGGCGAGTACTTTAGTGTATTTGCAGTAATTTAAGTTTAATCAAGAATCTTTTTAAAATCTTTCCATTTTTAAAAAAATTCCTCAGCGCTTGTGAGCTCGGTGCTGCACCCTCTCTGTCCCCCTCTCATGATCCCACAATGACGCTGCAGTCCCATCGGCCCCTGCTCCTTAGTGTCAGCGTGAGGGGGGTTGTTTCAGTCCACTAGACTGTGGATCAACAGGCCAGATAGGGGCTGACACCACAGATAAATCCCTACTGTTTCACCAGCATGCCAGCACATTCCTGAGGCACAGCTAAACTCAAGGAAAGACCCAGCGAGGAAGCATTTGATCACTTGTGGCTGTCCCCAAACAAAAAGGGAGCCATAAAGTTTGAAGTATTGCCTGTTATACCAATTTCCACACCTCCATTTTTTAATTATGGGACTGTGCTGGAGCAGCTTTCAGTGAATAAAAGCTTAAAATCTTTACACTGACCCTGCAGCCCCTCTAGAGGTTTTATCTCTGAAAATCCAAGGATGTCCCATAAATCCTTTGATTTTTGGAGAAAGTTGTCCATCACTAAATGTGATGGCTAAAAAAAAAGAAAGCCAGCTTGAATCATCCTTCCTGATTCAAGTACGCACAATATTTCCCTGATTTGTTTACACCTCATTTTTTGTTAGAAAATGAAAAGGAAGAAGAATGAAATTAATCTTAGCTGAGATAAGTTTCTAAGTTTCAACTCCCCATAAATATTAACTGGATAGGCAGTGCTTATTCAGACTTTTAGCCTATGTGCAGCAATCACATGTTCACTAAATAAGATATTCTGAATGGCAACTGAAATAATTGGGAATGTTAAAAAAAGAAATGCTTTAGTATTAGATCCAGTTCAGCTGGTTTTGGTTTAGTTCATAGCTCACAACAAACTGCATAGATGCCAGCTAAAACAAGAAGCTTGTTCAAACATATACAGATTCAAGAATTAATACATTTCAGTGGTGAACGTGGTATAATTATCAGATCAAACTGCATTTTATTTATTTCGGAAAAATAAATATTTACAATATCACTGTATCACCTTCATAGCCAGTACAATATGTTGCTTTTAGAGGGGTTTAGGTAATCTCTGAGAGTTCAGTGGATATAATACGAATACTGTGCTAGTACAAAATATTTCCATGGAAACTGCTTTCAGCTTTTAGAGGTGGTCTCGAACAAAGAAATTCCTCTCATCTGCTAACTTAGACTAAATAAAGAAATCAAATCCTGGATGGATGCCAACAGGAGAAAACAAAAACTGAGATATATTAAAGTGAGCCGTACGTGGCCCTCAATGTAAAAGACTTTGACAACAAGACTAAGCACAGTAAAAATCCAAAAAACACAGATGAACTTTGTGTGATAGACAAATTTTGACCAAAGAATTACACAAAGAATTTTAACATCACTGCCCCAAGATATATAGCTGACACTCAGACTATTAATCGTGCTTTTATTTCCTCTTCGTTAGATTTCGGTAAAGGCCTTGTATGTCAAAAAAAATGTTTATTGTGAGTAGCTTCCAAGTGAGCAGCTGCTGTCTCAAGAATTTAGCTCACTCTGTTTAATCCAGCGTCTGTGTGCGCACATGAAAAGCAATTTCCTTTGAATCTTTCTTCACTAGAACAAAATCTGTGTCCAGTTAATATTTATTAAACCACATACCTGCTCCTGCTCCTCGCTGTGGGCAGTTATCAGCTTTTTCTTCTTGAGGAAATTAAACGTCGGTGGAGCGATTCGAGAAAACTTCACACTGATGAACTTTTCAGCCATCAGCCCTGAGGTCCACAATCACATGCTTCGTACCAGCGTGGAGATAAACAAGCCTCAGGTGCTTTTCGAGCCATATGATAAGTCACAAAAGAAGAGAACGCAGGAGGCCAACAGAACATTAGGAAATGTTTTATTTCAACGAGAATTTCCCCACAGATGCAATAAAACCAAAACTCTGTGCAGCAACAGTGTCGCACAGTTTGTGTCCCGACAGGTAAGAGTCCAGACTGAGAAGAAAATCCTCCAAATCTACACCGAACGTGATTACACTACACTGACTGCAGGGCAGGTTTGGGTGGGTCATTACAGGCACTGATGACAGGAAGGATGTTTTGTGGCAGTCGCTCACAGATAAGTGTTGCAATCGGAAGAAACTGAAGATTGAATGAATGTAGGCCTGTGGTTCCAAACTTGAGGGCTGAACATTAAAATATGTTTCTTTTGTTCTTAAATAATCAAGTAATTTAGTGTCTGGCCTTTGGAAAACTGGAAAATGACACCAATAAAAATGAATTAATAATAACAACAAATCAGCTGAGTGGTCAGAGCGTTGCCCCTTACAGCAGTTGAAGCAAAGGAAAGATCACAGTTTCTGTTTACAACTGTAAAAGTTTATAAACATGAAACACAAAAAATACTGATTCAAATGCAAAGATTGAAGCCATTTCTGGTATTTTCTTCAGCATTTCAGGATACAGAATGCAAATGTGAAAAGAACAAAACAAAAGAACCCTCTATGTGCCATTTATTTAAGACATGAACAACTGTGGGTCACTTGCTAGGGCTTTAAGGACTTCTAGTTTTCTTACACTCCTTAAGTCATTGGGTGGGGTGGATTTGTGTGATGAAGAATTTGTACAGTAAAACACAGAGCAGAGCTCCCATCGTTCTCCACACCTTCACCCCAGGACAGCCTCTGCAGCCCCATCCACCCTCCCACGCTTTGTGAAGTGCCAGTGGAGGAGAGGGGTGAGGCGGTTCACACCGGGGAATAGCTTCAGGAGAGGGAAGTGTTTCTCCTGGAATCTCTGTGGTGTTCTAGTACTGACGCCATGACTTCTTTTTGTTTTATACTTAAGTTCAAAGGCATGAAATAGAAATGACCACAGGACAGGAGGGAGAGAGAAACAAGGATTTTAAGAAACAAGAGACGTAGCTAACACATGTTTTTCTCCTTTTTCTAAAGCCAACTTTTAATTTAAAGGCTGTGAAAACCTGGTGCAGAGAAATGGGACACTTGTTTATTTTCCATCAGCCTGCTATGAAATTTCACTGATGATAAATCCAAACGAGTCCCCTGGTGCCAGCTGGTAAATGCTAGCAAACAGCCTCATTATTCACAAAATGAAACATGCAAATATTTAACAAATGATAAAAATAAATGAATAAATGCAGAACATGTGGACAGAATATAAAGATTTTCACTGACTCTGAATTACTGAGGTCTTCATGGAGTTTTTATAATGCTACTTTTAGCAACTTCCTTATTGACAATCTGTGACCGCAGCAGGCAGCACGTTTGATTTGATACATTTATGTATTTAGGTGCCAGATGTGCTTCTTGACATCACCACAGAGGGATTTGTATCTCCTCCCCAGAATCCTTCCCCATTGTGAAGTGAATGAATAAACCACTGCACTATAAAGCCACCACAAATATGACGATAAAGTCAGCTTTCAAAAAACATC
Source organism: Oreochromis aureus (assembly GCF_013358895.1). NCBI lineage: Eukaryota > Metazoa > Chordata > Actinopteri > Cichliformes > Cichlidae > Oreochromis > Oreochromis aureus. The sequence goes on along the minus strand of NC_052955.1, from coordinate 18,038,471 downwards.
TTAATTTCAAATCTTTTCTTAAGATTGAGATAATATGGAAAGACCTGAAACTAACAGTATACCCTCATTATAGCAGCCAAACACCGTGTCCTATAAAGAGTAAAATGCATGGATGTGTCAGTGCGTTTGGTCACACAGTATTTGACTCCTGGTGAAGTTCTTAACATGGGGATCTTTCCTCAATGAGTTGCTATGGTCTACTGTAAAATCATTGTCTTATTATCTGAAAACAAATAAAGTATCCAAAGCAAAAAGCACAGGACTGTCTAAGATCTTTCATTTTTGGAGTGTCCTCAGGTTGGGTATCACTGGTCTAAAGTGACTCAAATGTTGAGATGTCTCATGTATAAGACCGATTTCTGTTAGTTAGAACAAAAGATGCGTTTGTCTGTGTGTGTTGGTGGTTGTTAATCAGTATTTGAGAACAGCCTGACGAGCTTGAAAAGTGTGTGGATGCAACTTGAAAGAAACTATGTAAACTTAAAACACAAAACCTTCAAAATGGAAAAATAAAACATTAATGACACAGCGTCCGACCTTCAAGTAACATCATTATCAGTGTCAGGCTTTGCTTTAAAGTGCCTGCGAGGATCCACTCAGCAGTGCTGAAAACAAACCAAAAAGAAAACAGCAACAACACATTTCGCTCCTTTCAGAGGAGCCGTAATCATGTCGGTACTGCTCGCTGCACTTTTTATTACCGTTTTAATTGCCGGTACTGCAACATATTGAGCCAGGTCTGTTATTACATTATTTGTAAGCCAAAACTTTATCCAAACCATTCTTCCTGTCATTCATGCATTCGTGTGCAGCTCCAAGCGGAGCATTTTCCATTGAAACATACATTCAGTCATATTATTAGTTATTACATGCATTTATTTGAGGAACAAATTTCGCCATACATATCTTTGTGATTACCAGCACAGTTCAATTAAGTTAACAAATTATTCTTTAAAAAAAAAAAAATCTAAAATTAAAGCATTACAAACAGTGGGAGCAAACTATCTTTTGGGTGGAGAAGAGCAGGAAGGTTGAATGCTGCTCCGTCTGCAGGAAAAGAAATCCAACCTGCCGGTATCCGCTTCAGGGAGGAATAATCAAAGCAGAGATACCGTCTAACTACCCTGCTCTGAAAAACTAAGGTCAGGACTTGGATTTTTACAGACATTAGCACGTGATGCTGCTCGGACTGTGGTCTCCTTTGGGTCTGTGGGGACACAGCCATCACTGCCCCCTTGTGGCAACAGCTTCACACAGCAGAGCAGCTTTAAAATATGTTGCTTCTTATGCCCGCCGCTTCTTTGTTTCTAATCATTCAATCTTATTTACCTTTCCTCAAATTATTATTAGAGCCCCTCCCCCCTCAAAAAACAAAAGAAAAACTAAATGTTTCCCCTAGTGTGATATGATATATACATCAAAAACTTTAAAGCAAGCCCTAATCAGAAGAAGGGAAAGAAAATGGGGGGTGGGGGGGGTCAAAAATATATCAGAGGGCTCATAAAATAAATATAAAGTAATTGGTTTCTCAAAGCAGCCAAGCGAAAAACCTGGACACCCTCCCCTCAAAACAACACTGAATCTGAAGTGGTGAGATTGAAGGCAACATGATGAGGAGTGAGAACACAGGGGAGGGATGGCACAAAGTACCAGCGGAAGACTGAGGGACCGGAGGAAAGGAGAGGGGAGATGACGACTGAGACCAGGCTGCTTTTCTTTACACTTTCACACAACAAAAATCAATCAAATAAAGCAATCACCGAGCTGCAGAGAATCAAGGGAAAAACTGATTTTTGCCTCCCATCGCCCAGAAATAAATCAACCAAAATCAGACGTATAAATTTCCAATATTCACTAAAGGTTTCTTTTCTTTTCAGCGGGGAACAAATCACCGACTCAGTGACCTCTAAAAAGCAGTTTTATTGTAGCAGAAGCGAGCGGGAGACGGTTGCAGCTCCTCCGCGTCAGATCTGAAAGGTCTGAGCGGTGGTGGGAACGCCGATTCCTGAGGGGCCAAAGTGAGCACAGGAGGAGAAAACAAACAGGAGAGGTCACTTTGGCAGAAGTCCCTTACAGTTTAAAGGAGGGAGTGGGAGACACGCACACAGAAAATGTTGACACTTAAACAGACACGTTAACAACTTCAGCTTCCGTGGATATAAAAGCCTTAAACAGTGACCTACTCCAACTTCAAGTGCTTAAAGCCAGCAGGTCTGATCGGCAGGGTCTGCCGCTGTTCTTTTGTCTTCTGTCACTTCACACCATCTGTTATTGTCTTTGTGTATGTATGTTACAAAAAATCCTTTTAATTACTAATTTCTTTATCATTGTGGAGACCTACAGAAGAGCGCAAGGGGCTGTGAGAAAGGTCCGTCTTTGGTTAGTGTTTCATCCTCTCTCTTTTGTCCCCACACCTCACTTCTCTTCATGTAAAGATTGAAGCTGACAAAATGTAGTGACAACAGGGTGAACTTTATTTCTCTCCCCCCTCTTTTCGCATATTCATTGTGCATATGCATGTGTGTTTCAGTGGTTGGGTGTAGTGTGGATGTGGAGGGTCTCCTTATGTCACAACTGAGCTCCACAGGGAAATCTTGTCCTTCGAGTCTTTTCCATTATTTGTTTGTATCTTCCTGTACAGAGCTGTGAGTGTAACACTGGGTTTTCTGTCCTTTATGAAAATGCTGTGTTGGAGGTTATGACAAAAACTTTGAAGGGCAACCAGTCAAGTAGCAGAGCCAGACAACTTATGCAGTTTTCACCTGTCCCGACAGTCCCTGTGGAGAGAGGAGATAAACGTTTTAGAAACTGAACTTGGATCAGAACCACGTGTAAATGTATCATTAACCACACCATGAAGCTGTATTTATGTACACACCAGAAAATGGTATGTTTCACATTCATTTGCACTTTGTTTAGTAGAGGAAATGTGAGCAAGATAGAGACCCAAATCCTACCAGTAATCAATGGAGCGGGCACTTGGCCTTCACATATCAGCACAATCCAGCAGCAGCCCCCCCCCCCCACACACACACACACACACACTCTTATTCCCAGTGAGCTGGCAGGCTAATGTCCGACTACAGAGCCGCACCTCTGTTACGCAAGTGTTTGAAAAGCTGCAGAGCATGTATGAAAACAGCTTAACACTTCTCTTTGATACACACATTACAACGAGTATGTATCATTTGTTTCTAGGCGATATGGATGATGAAATTTTACACCTATTGTTTGCCCTATATCAGATCTGATTTATGATTGGATGTTATTTGTCATATGAGAGTTAAGATTGTGCTGTTTCATTGTCTGATGAAGAGCAGACACTTGTGTTTTGCATCATTAATGTCATTATCTGCACATTAGGTTTAAAGTAGCTGAGGCTGAGATGAGGGCTGTTAGAGGGCAGGCAGAGACTCGTGTTTATTTGCTGATTAGCACAAACCGGAACTTGTAATTTATGTATTTTGTTTTACTTCTAATGCAACAAAGTAGTATTGCTTCAAGCACACTCTGCAGCACAATAATAATGTGATGATGGCTCTATACCTCACGGTGCATCTCTCCCAGTCTCCAAACTGGCTTCCAGCAGCAGTTCCTCCAGGTCCTGTCCACAGTTGACACTCACTACACGAGTGACACATAAGAGACTTTTTAAAACAACCTTTTCACAACAAAAAAAAAAAAATCTACTGAATGCACCTGATTTAAAAAAAAAACATGACATCAGTGTTCACACATTCTCACCGTGCTCCATCACACAGCTGCCAGGCTTGGGGCTTTCAGTGTCGAGAAGATGGAGGGAGAACTCAGGTTTCAGGCCGTTGGGCAGAGCAGAACCGACCACCTCCCCTTCTAGAGCCTCAGCAAAACTCTCTCCCTCGTCTGCAGAGCTCTCGTCAGCAGATTCCTCCCTTTCAACCGGTGGATTTATTTGAGTGACGGCTTCAGGCAAAGATGAGGTGGGGTTGGGACTTTGTGTTGCATCTCCTGCTTGAGGATTTGACTCCTGTGCTCCACCCTGAGTGACAGCTGGTGCCTGCAGATCAGTGTGGACAGAGGGGAAAGACTCTGCTTCCTGTTCATGTGCCTCTGTTTGTTGCTTTGGCCTTGGCTCCTCTTGGTTTGGCTGTTCTGTCTCTGCTAAACTGGGTTTTTCATTTTCTGGTAAGCTGACTAATATTTCCTGCTTCTCTTTCTGTAGAAGTTTCTCCTGTGTTTGGTGTGGTGAGCAGGCCTCCTCTGCCGCCGTTACTACGTCATTCGGTAGCTGTTCCAGTCCAGATGTTAACAGTTCCTGCTGTGGAGGTAAGCTAGTCTGGGGTGGATTCAGTTCCTCTGACTGTTCCCGCTCTTGGGGTATCACCTGCCAATCATTTCCTACAGGACCTTTTGCCGCCTTCTCTTCCTTTTTGTTTCCTTCTACACAAAGCGGCTCAGGTTGGGGGCTTTTAGGGCTCTCGGTTACCTGGTCTGATGAGGAATTTAAAGGCGGGGCTGGTGACTGTAGACTTGGATCTGTGTTTTCAGTTGTAGACTGTGGCTCTAGTTTGCAGGTCTGTGGAGTATTTAGTGCTACAGGACTCTGCTCTGTCATTTTAGAGTCTGTCAACAGAGCGGGTGAGTTCTCCTTCATGTTCTCCTGTGTCAGTTGTGTTTGTGTCTGAATTGCACACGGGGGTTGTGTCTGCTGTGTTGTGTCTACAGGAGTCTTTGGGTGCTCTTTAGACTGGCTGGGAACAGCAGGTACACTTAACTGGAGCTGATGCTGCTCAGGGGGGCTCTCCACCCGGGTCACCATGAAAATCTTATGACCCCTCCCAGGGCTTGAGACAGATATGCAACGTCCAGGAGATGGAGGTGTGCCCGGAGGAGCTGCAGATTCTGTGACGGTGACAGAAATTACACTTGACCCTTTAGAAGGTGAGGCTGAGGATGTATGTGAGGCACTGAGTTGAGACTGTGCAACCCCTGGACGGGTTTGAGTAGCAGTCTGGTTTGAGAGAGTGGAGGAGTTTGAAGTGGAAGAAGATTTTGTTACCACCTCGCTTTCCTCCTCATCCTCAGTGTCAGAGTCAGACTCCAGATTAGTCTGAGGAACATCTGAGTCAGAGCTCGCGCCTGACTGGCTGCTTGTCTGCGTTTCATTTCCTGCCGTTTCATCCTCTTTATCCTCTACGTCACCTCTCTCCTCTGATGCTGATTCTTGCTCCTCCTCCTCCTCCTCTTCTTGCTCTTGTTCTTCCTCTGTGGCAATTTCAGCCATAGAGGCAGAATGCCTCATCTTCTGCTCGTTATCCTCTTTTTCTTTAGCAAGGATGAAATTTCTCTTACAACCATTCTGGATCTCAGCCAGCAGGGCACGCTGCGTCTCAATAAAGCTCTTTACCTAAGAGACAAAAAATAAATACGTAAACAAAAAACACATTTCTAATATGCAAAACAGTCACTGTAACCAGGGCGTTACTTCCTTCATTTGTTTTAGTAAGAAGTATGTTCTTTAACAACAATCTTTTTTTAAAAAAAATGGTGGCATCGTGGTGGCATAACAGGTGAAGAAGATCAGAATTCCCTCTACCCACAAAAAAGACGATTGTGGTTTTGTTGGGGATTAATTAACAACTGAGATTTGTTGCCCTATTGGGTATTAATCAGAGCAGTGCCCATATATATCATCATATCAGCGTGGCTCATCAATTTGTTTTACAGTTTTTGGACAGGAGAAGTATTTGGCACTGTCCAACACTAAGCTTTCCCTAAACTGGAAATACCTGTATTAGGTTTTGGTCTTCTCACTGGAATTTCCAGAAAATTAGGTCATTTTATATACAATCAACCAAACTTGAAGAAAAAAAAAAACCCCACAATTTGATACCTGACCCTCAGATTTCCAGCGCTAAAACATAATGTGTGCGCACTCATACAGTTAAACAGAGCTTAAATGTGTTTTTCAGCACTGAAAACATCACCTCCTGTCCTTATGAAGTTAAGGGTGCTTACAAATCCAGGAAAAATATTGGCAAAGTAAAAAGGCACCTAATTTCAACCCAACAAACACATTTGCACACGGCTGAAATGGGATAAAGCTGCAGAAATATTTGGACTATATTCAACCTTCTCCTTCCTCTCCTCTCTACCCTTTACCATTTCTTATTCGCATACTCACAGTTTCTTTCTTGGGCTCCCGGTCAAGGTCGAGACGCAGCAGAGAGGTGTTAACCTTCAGGGCAAGAGACAGGGCCATGAGGCCACCTGTTTTAATCTCATTCTCTCTAAGGTCCAGGCGCAGCAGTCTGGGGCTCTCAGCGATGAATTCGGCCACAGCCACAGCTCCTAGAGCACACAACAACAGGAGCCCAGTCAAAAATGCCAAAATCCAACACACACACACACACACACACACACACACACACACACACACACACACACACACACACACACACCTACAGCTGAGGAACAAATAGATCATTTCCTACCTTCACAGGACAGCTTGGTGGAAGCAAGGCCCAGCCTGAGCACAGAGCGGTTGGCAATCAGCCCGTCTTTCAGCTTGTGGACTCCTTCATTACCCACTGAATTATGGCCGAGGTTCAGAGTCTCCAGACTCTGTGTGCATGGCTGAGAGGAACAATATTTAAATTACAAGTGGAAAAAATAATGAATAACATAATCACAGTGGTCTTGTTGTGCAGTGTTTGTTAACAGTACAGGAATTCAATTCAATTCAATTCAATTCAATCTTTATTGGCAGACTTCATGTCCATAAAAACAAGACAGAAACACACACACATATATATCTATATGTAGATAAATAAGTATATAAAACATTAGTAAAAAATATAAAGCATTTGTAAAAATTTGTAAAAATATAAAACCATAATATACATAAAACACAATTACTTAAAATAAATCAATAAATACACAAACACTTTAACCAGTGCTTTCTCAGACTGGATGAGTAACGGGAACCACTCAGTGTCGGATCTGTAAGTGCTAAAATTATACTGTTACTCGAACCATCCAGTCGTTCTCTAAAATTGTACATTAACTTTCTTAAAAGTGCTTTAAAAGTCCAAACACCCACAGCTACAAACATCTGACTGGCACTACCACTTCTAGGTAGCCTGCAAAGGATTCTCATCGCATCATTATATGCAACATGCAGCTTCTGCATGCTACATTGTTTGTAGGATGACCACAAGGGGGCAGTATATAGCGGTGTGCAATACGCTTTAAACAAAGCCACTTTAACTGGAAGTGAACAAAAGCTGAATTTGCGTGCAATAGTATTTGCCTGCACATAGAGCTTACATCGTTGTCTGTAAATGTCATCATCATCATTCATTTCCTCAGTAATAAAGTGACCGAGGTATTTCACCTTTTTATGAATTTCAAGAGTTTTTTGGGCCAGTTTAAACAAAGGGAAATTTAGCTGTTTATCCTGCTTGGTTCTACATATCAAAACAGCACTTTTAGCAGCATTGTACTCTATGTCATATTGCACACCATATTCAGTACAGACATTAAGAAGATCCTGTAACCCAGCACTGCTTGGACTAAAAACAACCAGGTCATCTGCATACATAAGATGATTTATCAGTGTTTTACCTAATATACACCCAGTGTTACAGGCTCTCAGCTGCATGGACAGATCATCAACATATAGATTAAATAAAATTGGAGACAAAATCCCACCCTGTCTGACACCATAAGCTTTGTAATTTAGAAATGTCAAAAAATAAGCAACGTTGTACTTTATGCAGGATTCAATGCCTACATGTGTTTACAGAAAGTCATTCTTTTCAAATATTGTTGAGATTTGTTTTAAAGGTTTCATGCCCAAGTAGGCAGTTTTGATATTACTTACTATTTACTTGTCCAATAAATAAGAGTATTTATTAAGATCATTCCTGTTAGCTAGTGCTAAAACGTCAAACGCACATTTAAATGAGTGAGCACCATTTCCAAGAAGGAAGCGTCTATGGCTACGGTAGCTTTATGTATCAAATGATGGGAACTGGCCATTAAAATGAAATTCAAAAACTACATCATAGGTTAAAATTGACAAACAGTGAAGTGTAACTGCAGCCCTGCCCATAATGAACATAATTACACCAAGTCAACGAAATTAACCAAATCTCATTAATCATCAGCAATAAATCGGAAATAATGAGATCAACAAATATACTGCAGTGGCTTCATGCAGTCATCTATGTTATGTTACTTAATCTTTTTTTTTTTAAAATACCCAATGGTTTGCAACAAGACCTCTGACCACTAAATACAAGCAGAAAAAAGGCAGTTATCTTTCCTTGACAAGGCTGAAGACGTAATGACTCATCAGAGTCTGTAGTACTAACACAATAAAAAGATGGAAGGAAATGACACTGAGAGGAGGAGATAATGACATTCAATCCCTCAATGACAGATATGTGACTTCAGCAATGGATTATCTGTAACTAACCACTATGAATTTATTCCAGGTTGAAGTGGAATTGGCACGACCAGGACATGAGATCACGTTATTCACTTAGTGAGATACGTCAACACAAAATGTCAGGTGTATTAATGACAAGTTTACGCGGAAATGTCCAGTCAAATCAGACGTCATAGCACCTGTTTGCACAGCACACTAATCCACCAGCTACACACCTGTCTAAAGTAATTGAATAGCAGTTTCCAAAAGGATATGCAAGTATGAATGCCCATGAGGAAAATAAACAAAGTTCTAAGTCTTATTTGTCCAGACATTAAGGAGTGTGAAACATAGTCTGTGAAAGCTAAGGAGAAACTGGAAACCCCCAACTTTGCTACGTCTGCTTCAAGCAGGGTCCTGGATGTGACTCACCATTATTCCAGTAAAGATGACATGCTTTATGGGTAAAATGTATTACAATAATTAAATTACAGTCATAAACATTGACTGAGGTAGAATTAAAATGTGCACATGTGCAAGAAAGTGAGCCCTAGCTGGGGGTGGAATGCCCTAGCAGGATATTAAGAAAACTAAGAAATAAATAGCAGACCTCTATTTGGATCACTTCTGTGACAGAGTTAAAAAAATAAATAAATTTAAACACATAGGCTCTTAAAACCTTTGATAAATGTGCCTGGCTTCACTGTCACCAAGTGTATGTGTGTGTGTGTGTGTGTGTGTGTGTGTGTGTGTGTGTGTGTGTGTGTGTGTGTACCAGTGCAGCAGCAAGGTAGCCCATGCCATTATGCGTGAGCTGGTTGTTCCATAGCACCAACGTGACGAGGCCTTTCCTCTGTTCTTTTAGTCCCTCACACACATACGCCAGACCTGCACAGAAACACACACAGACCGAGTTCTGATGAGCATCTAGAAGATTACTGTACATAAAATCTTTATGAGGAGCAGTGACAAATGCTTAGCAACTGTAAACTGTAAAGCCCATATTAATATCCCTATGCATTGTCGCAGCTTCTATTGATATAAAGAAGATACATTTCAGGGTTTTTAGGACCCCTTTGATGTCACTTTAAATGAAATCTAAAAGTGAACATGCAACAGAAATACACATAACAAGTGAAAATATATTTCTTCTGCATAAATACATTTGCTTTAGCTTAAAATGAACAGTAAGGCAAATGTTAAGTAAAAACAAACCCCCAAAAAACCCCCAAAAAACCTCAAACCATTTAGTCAGAAAATGAAATTGGCAGCATCAACATGGTATGATTTCCAATTTGAAAAGCAGAAAAAAATGATATGATAAATAATATTCCAGTGTCTCCTCATTCTGTGGGCCAGTGCCAGGACAAAGCAACAGGAATTATTATTAACAGTAAACAGTAATAATATCAACATATTATTATTACTATTACTACTACTGTTGTTGTTGTTCCTATTGTTAATATTATTATTCCTTCCATTTTTTTCTAAAAACACAAGTGACAACCATTAAACGAGCCAACATATCTAATTAGCCTATTGTTACTATTAACCACTTAAATACATATAATTATTGCCTTGAAGGCCTGAAGCGTTAGTCAGACTACAAGTGAAAAAGAGGGTTCATTATGTTATGACTAACAAGTGGTTCAGCTAATATCTGCCCCCTTAAGTCATTATTATAGTAGAATTAATCATCGATCGCTGTATGTACACCAACTGCAACAACAGTGATTCAGTGCTCCCAAAAATACTGCAGTCTTAAAGGACGCAGTAGCATCATGTTGCCTAAATGTGTAGCGGGAGTAAAAATAACAGTTTTTGCACAGTGCTGTAACTAAAACATTTGAAATAACTGAAGGTTCTTAGGCCACCCTGTGTGTGAGACCATGTACTTCTTATAGCTTTCATGGCAAGGTTTTTCCTTAATAAAATCAATCTCGCCAGCCACTAAAGACATTTTGTCTTATCCAAAAGGACACTCACCAGGATTGTTTCTTTAAGTGGGGTTTCATTTAATCAGGCTAAAAATCAGTAAATAATATTTTTAAAACAACAACAACAAATAACCAGAAAAAACGGGAAAAGATCATTGCTCTAAATACATTTAGACCATTCGTGCTAACATGCCTAGTCACACCCTAAAGGTCCATTTTGAGCAGGGAAAAACCATCACTTATGGGTCAGACCACATCCATCTTTGAACAAATACATCCTTTTGATCTAAATTACACACCAAATCAGGTTTCACAATGGACAAAAAAAACAACAACAACAAAAAAACCTTATATCACCTCAGTGGTAGCTAGTAGATGAGAGAAGATGACACTGACACACAACACAACTCATGCTGTAACAGGCAGTAATTACAGCAGCATAAAAATCTGTTTAAAGACATTTAAATGTAACTATTTAACTGGGTAAAGTTTAAAACTACTTAGTTAATGTTTAACTTATGTTTAACATCGAGAACAGACGTTAAAGCTTGCAGCTGCCTTGATATGAAGATACTTCTGTTCAATACCTAATGTTATTTTAATGGTTTGTGTATTAGCTTTCACTTGTTTGCACTGCTTTAATTTTTTATTATTCAGCATTTTGTGTTTGCCTGCTTTTTATTTTACTGCTCGTTATACAAATTTTAAATATCTATATATGATCTACTTCTTTTATTTTGCCCCTTTGCTGAGACTGAAGGATTTAAAAAAAAAAAGTTTCAGTGAAACAATATTATGGTTCATAGAGCAAACAAATCTAACAACAAATAACACCCTGATGAAACAAAACTGTAAATAAATAAATAAATAAATAAATAATTATGGTACTTGTTACTGTGTCAGAGGACTATTACTGCTTCTTACCAGAGTCCAGGATGTGATTATTACGCAGGTCCAGGATCTGAATGTTGTAGTTGAATTTGAGCAAATTGCCAAGTTGGGCTGAGTCCTGCAGGCCATTGAGCTTGTTGTCAGCAAGGTACAACTCCCGGAGGTTCATATTCATCTTCAGAGCTGTAGCTGTATCAGTGAGATGAAAAACAAAAAAAAAAAGTGAGGAAGAAAAGGTGAAGAGGTTAAAGAAAACCGTAAAAGGAATAATAATTTTATGTTTAATCAGATAAAAAGCTTCTCTGAAGGTGAAATAAAGCTCCACTTGCTATTGTACATCCTCTGTCACGCCCTAGTACTTTGGCTGACTTACCCAATAACATGAGTGGTCTGCCAGAGAGGCCAGCGTTCTCCAGATGGAGGACTGCCAGGCTGCCACTGATCCTGAGCGCTCGTGCTACAAAGGGAGCCGAGTGGTCCAGTAGGGGAGTGTTACGGGCATCAAGATACTGCAGAGAGCTCGTCTGAGGGGGAAACACCAACAGAGGTGCAAATTATTGGCTATACAACATAAACGTCCCCAAGCCCAAAACAACCCACATAACTGTGATGAAAACAATCATAGCATGCTGGCCAAACAGGATAAATATGTAAGTGACTGAGTAAAACAGCCAAAACACACAGAAACATGCAAACTTTTAGTAGAACTACTTTGATTTTAACTGAAGCCAAGATAAAGGCAATGAGAAGTAGTTTTGTCATTTATTTAACCTGAGGCAGATCTCAGGGATTCAAGGACATGCACTTGCATTTGTTAATTAGATTCCATTTACTTCATTGAAATGAGTTATGAGTTTTCATTGATAATGTTCAAGCTGAAATATCTGTGCAGCATTGCTTCATAAATCAGACGGTCATTGCTCGGAGACAGGGAATGCCTTTTGGTCCAAGCGCTGATCAAATGCCAAATCGTTTTGATTACAGTAAGACTGTTGTACACAGTTACCACATAATCACTGCACTGTGATTAAGAATGTGATGTTTCTCCCTCTAGGATTAAATTAATGACCCAAACGGAAAATAAAAACAAATAAGTAGGCCACAATATTAAGAATAAAGAGTGCAAAGTAATTTGTTGCTCTGCAGACAGTTTGCATACAGAACAGATCCACAGAAGACGCCATCACCGTAGCTCTCCACTCTGTGATGAGCCACCTGGAGCAGCAGTAAAGCTACATCCGAATGCTCTTTGTGGATTACAGCTCAGCTTTCAATACAATCATCCTGGATATCCTCATCACGAAACTGGTCACTCTTGGCCTCCTCCCTCTCACATGTGCCTGGATAAATGACTCGGCCCTCATCTCTCCTCCACTTGCATGCTGAGCACTGGCTCCCAACAGGGTGTGTGCTGAGCCCCCTCCTGTATTGCCACTACACCTACGACTGTAGTTCAGCCCACAACAGAAACCTCATCATCAAGTTTGTTAATGACAGCAAACTTGATGAGTCGGACTCATCTCAAAGGGAGATGGGGCAGCCTACAGAGAGGAAGTCCTCAAGTTGGCAGCATGGTGTTCAGAGAACAAGCTGGCAGTGAACACCAAGAAAACCAAAGAGGTCATTGTCGACTTCAGGAGGCACAGCACCGACTTAGCTCCACTATACATCAAAGGTGAGTGTGTGGGGGGGGTCCACACCTTCCGTTTTCTCTGTGTCCTCATCTCCGCTGACATCTCCTGGACAGACAACATCACAGCGGCCATCAAGAAGGCCCAGCAGCGGCTGCACTTCCTGATGGTCCTCAGGAAGTACAAACTGGACTCCAACCTGCTGCTGACCTTCTACCGCTCGTCCATTGAGAGCCTGCTGACTTATTGAACCACAGTATGGTACAGCAGCTGCACTAAGGCAGATAGAGTGAGTTTTCATAGAGTAGTCAGGGCAGCACAGAAGATCATAGGCTGCCCTGTCCCCTCCCTGATCGACATTTATTTCTCTGCCTCAGCAGAGCAACAAACATCATCAAGGATAGTTCCAATCTTGGTTTTGACCTGTTCAACCTGCTTCCATCAGGGAAGCGCTACAGGTGCATCAGCACAAAGACTGTCATAATCAAGAATACTTTCTTCCCAAAAGCCATAACCACCCTGAACTCAGACATACACTGACAACACAGTTCCACCCCCCAATCCAAGGACTTCCCTCTATACACAGACTACACGACTACCATCACCACTGTGCAATACTTAATTTACGTGCAATAACCCACACTGTAAATATATAACACAACCCCCCCAACACCCCCATTTGTATATTTTATATTTTTGAATACTGTTCATATGTACATAGTGCTGTAGAACTGTGCATCTCACCTCCCTTTCTTTTCCCACATCTGCACTGAGTAGGAGATGCTCAGTATCTTATTGTACATGTGTATAGTGACAATAAAAGGCATTCTATTCTATTCTATTCTATTCTATTTGTGCTATTCACCACAGTACATCAAGCCTAACCAACCTAACACACACAAAAATCACTGCTTTTTTGATAAACGTGTTTGAATAGTTCGGGAGGTTTTCTTGGTTATGAATCACACGTACCACAAAAAAATAATAATAATATGATCAAATGTAATAGCTCAGGTGTGACCATAACCACTCCTGTGGTAACCAGCAACTCCATATGGTTTGCTTTGATTAAACAACAGCTGTTCACATCAGCTGTTTTCTCACATGTGCTGCTGTCGTCCTTGTATATCAACGTGTTTAACCGTCAGTGATTTGGATTCTTAATAGTAATAAGTGATGACTGACATCAAAGGGTGACTTATGTTTGTGCTGACAGAGCAGCAGCACTGACGATGAAAGGTCAGAGATAAGAAACAACAGAGAATCTTGGTCTTTTCCCCCTAGACACAAACCAATGACTACAGAACGCAAAGTAAGAACACAAGTAAGCCACAGTTTGAGATTCAGCCTGAAGAACTTTCTCACTAAAAACAACAAAGCCTTTTTACATTTTTCGATCACTTGTGTATATGGTCTTCAATGACTTTTCTGAGGACAGATTTTCTTTCTTTCAGTCATTCCACCATCTTCTGTCACAGTTCAGCTATTGTTTTACTACTTGATTTTTATGTGCAAAACAAAGCACATCCTCTTGATTTTAAGGTTTTCTAAATCAACACATAACAGAAAACTGGTCCTAGTGGGACCATTAAAAAAAACTCAGATGAATACAAACAGATGATATATACAATGTCATTATTTATTTAAGAAAAAACTAAATAAAAATATAGAAGGAGAGAAACAACCCATGACTCAATACCTCGCAAAAGCCTCTTTAGCATTAAGCTAAAGAGTTGCTCACATCATTGTGAAGACATTCTGGCACACTCTGTTTTATTCAGTTGATTGAGATTTGCAGGGATTTATTCATGTACAGCTCTTTTAAGGACTAGCAACAGCTTTTCATTCAGGGTTGACATTCACCTTGATTCTTGTCTTTTTCAGCATTGTAGTGTTGTAGACCTGCTGCTGTGATCCTGTTGCATGACCAAATTTCAGACAAGCCTCAGCTGTCAGACACATGGCCTCACATTTGACTCTAGAATACTTTGGTATAAAGACGAGTTGACAAAATCCTCAATAACTGCAAAGTCCCCAGGTCATGTGGCCTCAAAACAAGCCTCACTGTGCAGCCCCTAACTGATACTTACCACAATTTTTTTTTTTTTTTAACTAAGCACTAAGAATGCCCTCTATTTTTCACACACTGCTTTGACACTTTGGCTTAGTTTTTGTTAAATAAATAATCGCAAGGTGTAATTTGTCATGTTGTTTTTCAAGCAAGGTTGTATTTATCTCACTCTACCGGATAAAGACCAGATATTTTTTATAATGTCCCAATGCACTTCATTTGGTGTCTTTACTTTTATATTGTCTCTTTTTTAAATCATCTGTTATTTTAGAAAGATGAATGATTAAGTGACTTTTTTTAAATTTAGTGACAGTACTTTTCATTTATTTTACTTTACATTTATTTACTAGTTGTTATTGTGCCAGGTTAACTCCTACTATTGCAGTTTGCATTACTAAGAGCCTGATGACCACTTTTTCCTCATGGGTATATGTATGGGCAGAAACAACCCTCCTGGTCTTTCAAGTTAAACTCTGCTCAACACCCTGACCCTGATTTGCACACTGTCGTTGTTGGTGTATGGGAGGACAATCTCTCACCTTTCGCATCATGTGAGCTGCAGCCTGCCATCCTCGTGTGCCAATGTGCTTGTTGAAGGAGATGTTGAGATGTGTGGCCGACTCATAGTACTCTATCATGTCAAAGAGAGCTGATGCACCCTGAGGGGGAGGAAGAGGGAGAGATTAGGAGAAACATTAACCAACTTGTGACAAATTAAAATCTAACAACTTAAACAACTCTCACAGTTGGTTCATAAAACACAGAAAGAGATGTTGTAAAGCAGCTTGGAGCAGTTGTCGTTGCCAGGGTAACAATCCCTCAGGGCAGGTGAGAAGTGCTTCTTTCCATAGGGGCCTCAGGTGTATGTAGAGATACTACAGCTCGAAGGGCAAGTTCATATGCTTGTGCAACTGTTTACTGTTGTAAAGCAAAATATTAAGATTCAGCACTATTCAAAATAACTGAGAACTGACTTTTTATTTCCAGATTAGGGCTGCAACGTGTAGTAAAAGAATGAGTCCCATTAAAATGCACCAAAATGATACACTGTGAAATGAGAGCCACTGGACCACTGATTTTGCACTCAAAACCATCTGAGCAGCTTACAGTGTTCACAATGATTGCTTCTGTCTGACAAGTTTCAGTCCAAAAATTCTGACAACATGCATTTCACTTATGCACGGTACAATCATCAGATTCTAAATAAAACCAGCCTCACCAACAGCTCTCATCACTGGTGACAGGGTCATGCACTGTGAAATTATCCCTAACGGTGAGACTGTGAATAATGAGCTCGATTTTAACTCCCTGAGCTGTCGCAGTTTGTGTTTGGGGTGAGTATCTGAACTGTGGTTAAACTACTGTTCTCCTACACCCAGCACACTTAAACACTAAGGATTTTGGCACTGACCCCTAATTGTACTTAGCAGATTTGGCTTCCTGCAACTTTGTCCTTTTAAACAACAGTAAGTTCATGTAGAAGAATCACTGTTTTGACACATTGGAGGAGGTCTGGTGCACTTTGCGATCACACATGAAGCAATGAAAAAGAAGCTGAAAAGGTTCATGCTTTGAATGGAACTGTGTAAAGGCTCTTTTTGTTGAAAAGTAAAGTACAAAATGTTTGATTCACTTGTCCAACAAGCAACGTCATCATGTTGTTTCTGAAATATTCCAGAGTACTACAAAAACCTAAGTGCTGTGTGACTGTGAGACTCCAAATGTGCGTGGTAAGAATCCGATGCAGGACTAAAATAAAATATCAGGTGATCAAGAATAATGTAAGTGCACTCATGATCAGGGTTTTAATCTGGTTTTAATAATGATGTCGGGGGGGCAACTCAGTATATCAGTAATTCCTGACAAACTAGACAAAGATGATGGCACTGTAGCGAGGATAGATGTCTGGTTCTTTTGCCTTTTCCATTTTCCAAATATAAATCATAGCTGAGCATATCAGCATGCTGCTGCAACGCTAGATCTCATGACTGGATTCTGTGTTTCTCATCTGTTTCAATGGAAAAAATATAAAAATAAACATATAATAATATCGAAATAAATAAATAAACTGACCCCACAACTGATCAACTAACTGCAGGAGGTGATCCAGATTAAATGTGAGATTATCCTTTTCTGATGCTGATAAAAACTAACAAAGTCAGACAGGCTATGCTACTGCACAGTATCTCCTAACCTTTCCACTTTGCATTCGTTTGTACTGGAAGACATTACTGAGTATACAGCAATGTGTGTTTATCTACAGGGTGGAGGAAGATGAGTCATATTCAGTCCAATAAAAGCCATCCTGTAACTCTGCTTCCCGTGCTTGCGCCTCCACAGGCTTCTTAAAACATCTCTCTCTAACCATTTTTCTCCTTTCATCTTCCCATTTCATTCCCAACAAGACGCCACTGCTGCACAGTCGAGTCAAGTACGAGCCAAATCAAGCCATCTACTGTATACCTCTCACACCCACTCAAAAATGAACCCATCCTCTTCCCGAGTCGATTTATTTTCTATGCCAGCTTCCTCTAATCCCAGCTCATCCGGCAACACTACTTCAGTATTTTCTCCTTTCAGAGCTTCATTTCATCTCAGCCCAAGGCGAGACACTTGCCTGAGACTGAAAAGCTGCTCTCTGGTGACTCAGTCACTGACTCATTCTGCCACTTTATTCACATTCCTGGGGTAGAGTTGCATGTTGGGTGAAATTTAAAACAAACAAAAAAACCCACATACATCACTCTACACTGTCACTTACAATTAAAAAAATAATAATTATGGTTTTTTTGGACTGAAATAAAATGACACATAATGTTTCTCCGATTTACTTAGTAAAGGAATTTGTGAGCTGGATAGTGTTGATATATGTTACGGTATCAATGCTCCGGAGCTGATAATGCACTCTTTAAGCTCTACACAAAACATCTGCTAATATCGGTGCAGAAACCCTTCAGCACTGGTATAAAAATGTTATCCATTTGGTTGTCTGTATATGTTTATCTAGTGCATGAAAACTGATCCATGACTCACTGCATTTACACCTGGTATTAAAATGTGTTTTTTCCATCTGGACTGTGCGAACATTGTGACTGGATCACAATAGGCAAATTAGTTAGAGCTGGCAGACTTGTTACTGGTTAAGTAAAGCAGGTCCGTGAATGGATGTATAAACTTTTGTAAGGTTTGAAACTGTGACGCAAGACCCACTTGTGGGGTAAATAATACCTACCAACTACAGGTAGGGCGTCTATGAAGTGAAACTAATTTGAATGAATGGGATTTTTGTTGGGGAAGTAAACAAGAATTTGCTGGTGTCATTATGGTGACCTCTATTTATCTAAAATTAACTTTTTTGTTGTCTGTGGTCTATAAATATTCTGGCATGTATGGTCTTTTACTCTGAAGAGATTCTTTTACACACACCAAGAAAGAACCACTGTTTAAACTAGTTCTGCAAAATTTTTCTTTTTCCCTTAAGTATCGATTGTGTTTACATCTGCTGAGATCACAACTCATCTGTCCTTGCTCATTAAATCACATGCATAGTCTCCAAGTCAGGGGTCTCAAACGCGCAACCCGGGGGCCACTTGCAGTCCACATAACCCCTACTTGCGGCCTGTATAGAATTAGAATTAGAATTCAACTTTAATGTCATTGCACATGTTACAAGTACAAGGCAACAAAATGCAGTTTGCATCCATCCAGAAGTGCTTTAGCAATAATATTAATATTATTATATTAATTGTATAGTGACGTGAAGAAATATAATGCAATTTGGTCCTCGAAGTTACTTTTTTGTTAGGGAGGATTTGTTTGCTGTTGAGTGCAATGTTAAAATAAGTTCTTTAAAACCAAAAAATTATTTAATATGAAGGTAATATGAGCAGAGAGCACAAATATGTTGAGCTATTGGCTGTGTTAGTTCAGTGAGAGAGTTATTTATAAAGAAAACATTTTTCACTAGAAGTCAAAAACTAATGTCTACACTTATGTTTGCATTTTTATTTTGTGCACAGAATTATAGCAGAAGTCCTGCCACATGTCTGGCGAGAGTACCAACTTGTTTATTTGGTAGTTCAATGAAAGGCTTCAGTTCATTAAGAGTGAGAAAAAAAAAAAAATTGCATTCACATTTGCAGTTTGGTTTTCATATACAATATCTGAAATTTAAAAAACAAACAAACAAACAAAAGACTACATTTTAGGAAATATTGGTTGGTGTTTTCTTGTTTGTTTGTTTCCGTTACTACTTGAACACTAAAGTTGCCCTCCAATGAGATAACAGTGCCCGCAGTGGCCCACAGCTCATTTAAGTTTGAGACCCTGCTCTAAATAATAGCATAAAACACTGATGCATATTTTAATATTTAAAGACATCGAGTTAGGTTTTCTTTAAGGTCACTGAAAGAAAACCTTTCTGCATTTTTAACTACCCATGATTAAATAAAGTGAAAGCTGCCCAGAACCATCAGGTTTCCAAGACCTCAAGGACACCAAGTTAACTAACAGACTCTGCAGCATGCTGAAAAACAGCAGGTGACAGGGAGCTAAATTAATTCTGCAGTTAAAGAGTGAAAGTACTGACACAGTTTTGACAGACAGGGATTAAGTAATGAGCAGTAATTAAACCTTATGCTCCAAAGCAAACTTCTTCCTGTATGACTCTGGCAACAGAGTATGTGTGTTTGGAGCGTGTATGACAGGAAGTGGTCAGTGTCCATGTGTTCCACACTACAACACTGTCTATCTGTGCATGTCTGCAGCCCAAACATTTTAATGGTGTTTACATAAGTGGACATCTGGGGTAATCAGAAAACTCGTGACCACATACTTCATATCCTGCTAGTCCTGTAATCGTGGAAAAGTTAATGAGAGTGTAACTGAAAGCATGAATCAAACATGAAAGAAGATGAGAAAAGGGGGAGAAGCAGATATTTAAAGCATCTTACATCTTCATCCAGGTTGGTTTGCTCCAGGTCCACCAATTTAAACTGGACCCTCTTCAAAATCTCTTCCAGAGACTCGCATGCTTTGTAGTCCAGCTTTTCACCTAAAATAAATCCACATACACTTGGTCAATTAACCATTCAGCCATGCAGTATTAGATGCCTTTTATAAATTAAAGTTAGAAAAATTGCAATTACTGTTTTCCACACGTTACACTGTTAATTGTACTGTATCGTTTGTGACTGTTGTAGTGGGGTGTTTTTTTTTTTTGGTCTGGTACTTACCTTTTAAATCTAAGCATTCATTTCGCTGTGTCAGGTCTTTCAGTTCCTACAGAAACAAAAACAAGTAGTGTCAGGAAGGGTTTCCCCATTGAAGCAATCTTTTCTTTTCACATGTTCAAGTCTTCACGTGATTCAGCAGGCAGTTCACGAAACGGTAGACCACACATAAATCAAGATAAACAATTGCTGCTAAAAAAGCATCTGCAGCATACATTAGCTCCAGGCTGCGTTAGAGTATTTAACTTCTGGTTTTGTTTTAGGATGCACTGAAAGGGAATGTTGAGTCACCCCCAATGATGACAACTTCAGCTGTATGGGATAGTGTGTTACAGAAAGTGTTACAGTTAATACAAAGTTTTGCAACATGGATGGGAACTGAGTCTCAAAGTAAAAACCTAAAGGCATGTAAAAGTGAAACTAAACTCTAAACCCAAATGATTCATTTGGAAACTACAAATCACTGAAAAACTGACACATACACCCACAAAATGTAGAAACAAGCAATATTTCCTGTATCAGTGCCAGTAACGGCCTGTTTGAGGGCATGAGACGATCATGAGTTTGTCTGTGTGAGTTGGTAGAAACATTTTTATTCACAGTTAAACGGGCCACAGCATCAAATGATCTTTTAAAACCCAACATGCTAGTGACTTAAAGGTGAAAACTTTTACCTCTTGCGCCAGTAGAAGACCTAACCACTCACAGAAACATTAAAAACATACAGGGTGCTGCCCTCAACACTATGTACAGGCAAATCCCCTCTCTCCAGTTGACTGCCCAACCAATTCAGCATGAACTTCATAACCCCGGCCTTCCTGTCTTACTGTTATTACTAATGTGTATTGCTGAAGGTGATCACACTGGTTTGTTTGTACTGGGAATTCATTGCCTAACATATAACTTATGAGTTCCCTAACACACACAAATATCACATGACAAATTGCTCAAAACATTGCAGTATTAATACAAGCAGCAGGAAATGCAATGAAATTAAATAATGCTGGAGAGCTGAGAGTCCCTGAGCTGTGAAATAAAAGTAAATGTATTGATAAATGTCACATTATCATTAGTTTTAATATCTTTTAGCACCCATAAGATGTTGACTATATAAACACAGGCAGGCAAACATTTCTGGCAGTTTAACAGCAAGCACATTTTCACTAACAATTAACATGAGCACCTGTCAGTGAGAATGATTTCAGCAGTGCAAATTCTTTTCAGGCAGAACTGCCAGAACCAAAAATAGTGCATGACGCAGAGTGCGCCTCTGCACGAGTGGTTGCATGGGTGTGCATCTTTGTGTCATGGGAAGACTATATAATGCCATGTTTCAGTTTAACATCTTGTTCATAAAATGCTTTTACTCTTGCTTTACAGTCCCCCCAAGTTATCTATTCCATAGATCACACAGTCACCTAGTAAAAGGATTTTCTGCCCAATATCAAGACAGATATATAGCATCCAAGTTCTCATAGCCAAAAGACCGAGGTGATGTATGACAAAATCCTCTATTTTCTCTATTAAATATGACTGTTAGATGGTCCTTGTTGTGTAGTACACACTGGCAACATCATTCCACAAAAACAATCAAATACACAGTAATACGTGTCAATCAAGTTTTGCCATTTAAAGTAAAGTAATTATCCACAGAGAGTAGCCTATAAACTTATCAAATTATAAAAGAAATTACCCATATATGGCCCATCATGTGATATTTTCAGAGTTTATATCACTCCAGTTTACAGTTATATGGTCAGAATGATGACATGATACCAAAGTGGTCGGGTCTATTCCCTGATTTGGGATAAAGCTGCTTCCACAGCACATGCAGATGTACAAGCGGTGCAGAACATTTTGCAGAGAATTTCCTGGATTTCTTGTGGATTGTGATCCTCATTTCAGACCCATGGCAACAGACATCTATGCATACATAAGAAGCAAGCGTGCATGTTGGCTACATGTGAGACACTGTGCTCTTCAAGGAACTGCAGCAGTAGAAATGTGGCACAAGGGTACCAAGTATCCAGGTTTTAACATTGTGGTCAGAGTTAATGCAGTAACAGGCATTCAGCATATAGCTGCTTAATGGTGACACCCCCCCCCCCCTTAAAACTACACAAACAACTAGCCAGAAATTCACACAAAAATGCATGAAGTAGGGCCAATGGAAAAGTGCCACGTGTACTTAAACTTAATAAAGAAAGCCTTAGAGTGAATGAGGAAAAACAGTAAACGGCTAATCATCTCTTGCTAACCCCCCTCCTCTTACTGGCCAAACATTTGGTATGTTTATGGGTGACTATGAGTGACTAAGCAGAAATGAGAAGGGCAGGATTGGACTAACAGCGGTGGAGAGGTACAGAGGGAGGGCATACATGAGCAATCAAAATATGAGTGAGGGAAGGAGGGAGATGAGGCACTTCTGTGATGTGACGAGACGTCCCTGTACTGTCAACCAGTCAGCCAGTGGAAATGTACCCAGACTAAAAGACTAAGTGGAGCTCACAGAGGCAGCTTAGCACATTGACGTGCATTTCCACAAGTAACTGAGATGTTAGCCCGGCCTCTTTCAGCTGACCAGACATGTGATGAGCCCCTTGAATCACAAATGTGTTTCCATCTTGAGACTAACTTTCCTTCAACTTCATCACTCTCACAAACCAGCAGGTACAAATGTGCAAATAGTTGAGAGGCCCACTAAAGGGTTTACAGTTTATGTTCTACAGTAACTGAACAAACAGAAGTGCTAATTCACTGCTGCTGCCAACTCCCAACTCCTGTTAGTCTGATAATAAGGGAGTTGGCTTGGTGATGAGATGCTCCTACAGAAATAAAAAGCAGGAGACAGGTATTCACATGTTAATAATATAAACACAGTTCTAAAGTATTACAATTATCAGACCCACTATTACATTTCTACTGATGACTGGGGCCTTTATCTAAACAGAAGAAAGTCAATATAAGAGACAAGCCATTACTTGTACAAACAATTATTCCTTCTGACGCATTTGCATGAGGCATACTGAAATCTCACTTATTGGTAGAAAACATTTTAGAACAGTAGTAAAAGTTTTCCTCCTGTAATACAATAGAAACAATTAAATGCACAGCTTTCTCTCTTGATGCACAACAATTCAACTTCACCTCATCTGTCATTAAATCACACCAAAAGAAGGATCTGTACATTTTAAGTTTGTATTAAGTATAACAAATATGTGTCCATTTTTCAATATCAGCTTTCCAGCATAATCATCATTAAGACTGATTTACCAATGTAAAGTTATGCGCGTCTTCTTAACAAAGAGGTTTGTAAAAAATTTATTTTGTTTTTGATTTTCTCTGCATGCGTTTGTACTAACTCACATTCAAAGGCACAAGGTTGGCAAACTATAAAAACTAACAGCCTCGAGGCTTCCCCACTGGATCTGAAGAACTGCTTATATTAGAGGGATTATGAGACACATGACTGAGCAGGCTAACCCACAGGAGAGGCCAAAAAACACCCGCGTGCCTGACGGGAGTAACAACCACTCTTACGGAAAAAAGCCCTGTATCTACAGGATACCATCACAGCGCTTGTCCAAAGTCATGCAATGGAGGATCACACCATGCCCTAAAACCACATTAACAGGCCTTTGAAGTGTTTTCCTAACAAAAACAAAAACCTTCAGGATGTAATTTTTGGAAAAAAATTTTGTTTGACCTCACAAAAGGATTTTTGGGTGCCGTCCAAATGTTTTACTGTTGGATGGTTGTCCACCTCTTGGTTGTTGAGTGGAGCCCAGACTCAATCTGTCAGTTGTGTGTCAACTGTGTGTTTGTATTATGTTGAGCCTTACCTGTATCTGTTTGAGCACTTTGGGTATAGGTTTACAGTTGAGTTTTTGACAGGCTTGTTTATAGGATGAGAGGATCTCCTCCACGGTCACATTCTGAGCTGCAAAACAGAATACAGTCAAAAAGGTTAGGGTTGCTTTTATTGGTATGTTTCTTCATACATAGTTCTTGAAAATGAAATGAATCAAAAACTCACTGCACTGAATGTGGCTCATGTTTATTGTGGGGAGGCGGGGGGATTCTCCAGACATAGTGTCAGCATTTATATTAGAAGGCTATTAGAAGTCCAACATTGAATTTCATGCACACAGCTTTCTGCCATTTTGATGTCATAGGAGAATGGCCAGACTGCTTTGTTGAGTTGAGGGGAATGTCACAGTGACTCAAATAACCACTTGTTACAAGCAGGGTATGCAGAAGAGTATCTCTGAATGCGCAACATATCAACCACTGAAGCAAAATGCGCTACAGCTGCAGAAGACCTCACTGGCATCTTGCTGTCAGCCAGGATGAGGAAACTCAGTGTACAATTCGCACAAGCTCATCAAAACTGATCAACAGAAGATCAGTAAAATGTTGTCTAGTGTGAGAAGCTTTGACCTTTGCTACCACTTTCAGATTTATGAGAAATTTTGACCTAGTTAAGATTCTGCTTTGTATTAATTAACAATTCAGGCTGCTGCTGGTGGCAGCAGCAAAGGAACATTGTTTAAATGCTACAGTCAGAGTATTGTTGCTGACCATGTCATTCATTTCTAATCACAGTGTACCCATCTTCTAATATTTGCTTTCACCAGGATAACGCACCATGTTACAAAGTTCAAACCATCTCAAACTGGTGTCTTGAACATGGCAATGTTGTACTCAAATGGCCTCTGCAGACCCCATAGCTCAGTCCAATAGAGCACCTTTGAAATGTGGTTGAATGGGAGATTCACATCATGGATGTGCAGATGACAAATTTGCAACAAGTAAAATGCTTTCATGTCTATCTGGAACAAAATCTCTGTGGAATGTTTTTAGCCTCCTTTTGATCTATGCCACAAGAATTAACTCAGTACTAGCAAGCTGTAACTACTGGTCAGTAAGTGCAAAGCACTAACAAATGACCAAATCTGCTTTGATCCATCAGAACAACTCAGGACTCTCCATGACTCAAAAAAAATGAACATAATAAAGTCTAAGACACGGCGACTTAGAAAATATTCTTTTTTCATGTGAGCTGTTTGTGTTTCTGCCTTAGGGAGCACTCTCTTGACAGAGAGAATCAGAGATTGCAACCCCTTTAAGTACTCCCCTACTTAAGTCAGCAAAAAGGAGGTATTGTTCTTTGTCTGCGTGTGGGTCAGCCGCTGTTGCCATCCCAGACGGTTGTGGGGGCTAACTCCAGTCAGATGACTGGGCAGCATTCAAACCCGCTGTTCTGCCTGAGAGACTCAGCAGAGAAATGAAGTGAAGCACTTATGGCAAAAAAAAAAAAAAAAAAAAAAAAAAAAAGACAGAAGAAGACAGAAAAGTACTAATAGAACGTGAGATGAAAAACAGAGTATATAGAAGGAGGTTTGAAAGATCAGAACAGTAAATTACATTAACAGAAAAACAATGACATCCATTCTATTTCCAACCAGTGTATCTACCCTGCAGAAAGCAATGCTGTAACACACTGGCTGTTCTATCCGTGTGTGTGTGTGTGTTATTGACTTTTGCTGCCGTCAGCATTTTGATTTGTCTTGCCAAGGTGAGAACTTGCCCACTTCACTGTTGGCTCCATCTCTAATCTCCTTCATCTCACACAATGTCCCCCATCACTTTAACTTACACCCTCTCACATTCATTAATCACACCTGACAGAAAGGCTTCAAGCACCAGGAGTATTTAACAATAGAAACCTATTGGCTACAGTCCCACACACCAACACAAATCCCTAGCCTAATGAGAACACACATATGATCTTTCTCTCCATATTTAGCTAAAACACAAAGCCAAAAACACAAAGCAAAGAGGAAATCCAGCACAAAGAGACTTCAGTCATCGCCACAGTGATTTGACTTTAGAAACATGAAGAGGTAGAAATGAACTGCTCATCACTGTCTTTGTTACCTGTTAAAGATCAGAGTCTGGGTGCTGGGCTGGGGTTGGCATTCATTCAGCTTTAACATCACTCTGGGTTCTTGGCTAGCTTATTGTTAACGTGCTGTCTATTAGGCCTGCACAATAAATCGAAAATTTATTGTCATCGCGATATCAGCCTGTGCGATGGGCCCATCGCAAAACACGGCGTAAACTGCGATAATTGGGTACCCTAAAATGTTTACACACGTGCTTTAAAGACTTTACCAATCAAAGAAACCCCTTGACACATTTGACCAGTCGAATAGAGCCCTTCATGGCATTAACAAATCAAATGGATTTGTGGCCCGCCTCCTACGTAGGGGGATGAGCGAACAACGCTGCAGCAACGAGCTACTATGAACTCGTGGTGTTAAAAAAAAAAAAAAAAAAAAAAAAAAAATAGTACCTCACTTATTTGGAGGTACTTTGGATTTGATAAAGACGACCTTCTCCAAACACAGGTACTCTGCAAAACTTGCCGAACACTCGTGGCAACCACCAGAGGAAACACGACTAATTTCCACCATCATCTTCAATACAACAACAGAGAACTGTTTGAAGAGTTCCAGAAAGTTAGGGCTAGCCAAACAAAGGTTGCTAATGTTAAGACAAAGAGCACAGCAGTCCAACAGCCGTCTCTGTATCAGAGTTTTTCAAGTGGAACTCCATATGAGAAAACGTCGAAGCGGTACAAAGAAATAACAGAGGCCATTACACATTTTTTTGGCTAAAGACATGATGCCTATAAATACAGTTAGCAGAGAGGGCTTCACCAGTCTGATACATAAAGTGGACCGGAGATACCGCATCCCCTCACGAAACTACTTTTCCCATGTCGCCATTCCACAAATGTACGAAACATGCCGCAAGATCGTCATGTTTGAACTGAGCCAAGCTGAAAACTACGCAAGCACTACAGTAAAGTTTCCTCTCCAGTGTTGACTTACATCATAACTACTTGGTGAGTGGTAAAATGATGAACAACTGCATTGAGATAATTTGCAGTATAATTTAAGTTATTTTTATTTAAAACTAATTATAGAGACCGGGAAGGATGTCTTTCAGAATTCAAGCCTCAGAAAAATTTTTATGGGGGCAATGTTTCAATGTTAAAGTGCACTTTGTTGTTACACTGCTAATACAGCAGCTTTCTTTAAATAAAACTGTTGCAGTAAAACAGAAATTATGTATTCGGGTTTTTTTTGTTTTGCCATTTATTTTATCGCAAGTCATATCGTTATCGCAATATTGATCATTTCCCACGGGACACATTAATCAGTTGGTTTGTCATCCAAGAGCTAGTATAATTGTCAGACTACTTAGTATTTTGAAAATTTGTTTTTAGATAATATCATTTTACACATCTCATTATAATAATATTTCACTGGGTATATGAATTGTCTTTTCAGCAGTATTTCAGCATCCATTCTAAATACTTTTAGCACCTGTAATATGAATGCAAAAGCAGGCATACAATCCAATCCAAATGACAGAAGTTGATTTGTCAGTGTGTTATTATTTTTAGTAATGCCTAAGTAAATCAAATAGAGTAATTGTAAATAATCTGTGTCAAAGATGCAAAGAAAGCAATGTAAGTAGTTAAATGATTTGTGTGTGCGAGAGAGAAAATTAAAGGGAAAGTTAAAATCACGAGTACAATATGAACACTGACCACAACAGGAAAAAAGGACCAAAAAGCAGTTTGACAGCAGTTGTGCAGCAGAAACAGACACAAACGTGTTAGATGAGGACAAACAGATGTATTAAAAACTGGTCCACAAAAGCACAAAGCTGCTCAAGTACTCTGCATTAGACAAAAAAAATAATAACATAAATCACGTCACAATTTTGTTAACATTATTTTGTTTTATAATCATCGGTCACTGGAAAACTGCATGCACCAGCCTTGAACAGTTAGCCATAAAAGGTCAAAGACTGTGTAGTCTCTTTAGTCACGTTAAAAGAAAACAAACAAAAAAAAGAAGTAAACAATGAAAAGCTGAACTTCTTATCACAAGTCAATGTAGCTATGGATGCACATGATTTGCCGACTAAACAGTTGAAGCTTATCAAGTTATCCCCACTGGTTGGCACCAAAAACACTATCTGGTTACAATAAGCATTATTTTACTCTGATTTACAACAGCTGTTAACTCTGGAGTTATGTGGGAACCTTCATTAGCTTTGGTTCCAGCCTGGACAGCTCATGAAGAACTGCAGCCCCAACAGACAATAGCCCCTTTTCTGCTCTCAGGGGTCCAACAAATATGAACTGCTGAAGCAGCAAGGACAAGAGCCCTCATCTGGCTTCAGAAGTGCAAGTTTGTTGACAAGTTGACCGTCTTAAATGTCGGCCTTTAAGATGGGGATGGGAGCTTCAGTCCTGCTTAAGTCATGTGCCCTTAAAAAATTAATTCTAATTACTGCTGTAAAATATAGCCGGCAACCACACTCTCCACTAGACTGCTGTTAAAAACTGACTAGAGCCCATGACTGGATGAGGATGCCCTTTCATTACAGTCATGTCTTCACTTCAGTCAGAATAGTACTCCATCCAAACCTTGATACTTCTGTAAAGCTGTATCTGGATATTCGACTACTCTGACATTAGTGCAGTGAGTGTGTGCCTACAAGAAAAAAAAAGTAAATAAGCTGGTGTAATGGTTTCAAGGTCAAGCATTCCATCATTAAATACTGAAGATGAGCTGTAATCAAGCACCACTTTTAAGTAGACTTTCACAGGTTGTGCTTTAATTTGACCCAGTTAAACTAATTTACATTTGTGCATCACCTACAGAAAGTATCTGGATCTGAATTTGTGAATTCCTCCTGGATGCCACTTCCACCACTGTGTAAGAAAGCAGTCTTGTAAATTTCTACAGTACATTATGTGCGCTCCAATGAACACCGTGTCCTTGGAAAAGAGTTATTGTGCAGAGTCGCAGTGGAGCAAGTGTGTGTAAACATTTCCTGAGGGAAGGTGGGGTCTGAGGGTGGAGAAGGCCTCATGCTTACTACATAGTATTTTCACACATTCATTAGAGACAGAGAAGGGATGAGAGCGATTGAGATCATTTACCACTAGTTTACAAAATAAAAAAGAAGGTTATGCAAGGAGATTTACATCAAACACCTCAAAAACAAGCAAACAGACAAGAAAAGTACACAAAAACTTAAAAGGAAATACATAAGCAATAGCACAAAGAGACAAATGCAGAAGAGACATTTGAGTGTCAGAGCTACAGCTGTTGCCTGTGTTTCTGCATGCCTTGGTCTTCATTTTATAGCACTCCCTCCAGTGCTGCTGGTACATGTATGGAGGGAGTGGTGAAGAGGAGGTCCACAGGAATAAGAAGTAGGGAGGGGAAAGGACTGCTCCAAACAACATCTTTGTAAGCCAAATTAACAGTTAATGGTATGCAGAAGTTAATGGTGGGCAAAGAACAAAACACACACACGAGAGGAAAAGCACACAAACAGTAAGAGAAATGCTCTCCCTGTCTAGAAACACAGCAAAAACAAAAATGCATACAAATAAGGAAAAACATGTGAAAACAAGTGCTCTCGGATACTGTGTGGGAGCAATGGACTTCATTAGATAAGCAAGAACATTACAGATAGACAAGCACAAAGTTGTTGTGACCCTTAAAAAAAACATTTTGTTAAATGTGCATACTGTATCAAGTATGCACAGTCGTGTGTTGATTTCCCAGTTCAACGCCCGACTGGCTGGACCTTTGCTGCATGTCATTGCTCTGTTTCCTAATATTTCCAATCCATTTCCACCTTCTGAATACAAATTAAAAAAATGACTTTGCTGCATTTATCTAGATCCTGGGAATTCTAATATTCTGTTTAAACCCTTGCTGAAACGGTGGTTATCTCAGTAGCTAACAGCTCCAAAGATGATAGACGAGGGGCAAAGACATTTAGCTACCTTGATATTTCAGGTGTCAAGACAGGACAGAGAAATGATCTCTGCTCTGACTTAGCAAGTCTGCTCAACCAAGCAATCAAGCAGCACGTCCCTTTTACTCTGTTAATGTCACACACTTAATCACTGATTGCTGCCATAGATAAGGTTGTGAGCAAAATCAAAGGGAAAAAAAGCACCCAGCTTACTAACTAAGATCAACAGAGGTGAATTAAATGCTGCAGGATTTATGATTAAGAAAAATGTTGTGTTATAAAAGACAAGGCTGCGGGTAGAGATTTACTCCTTATTAAACATGGTGAACACCATCATCAACATCAAGTGGGAGTAAAGAAAAGCCAAATATATCCTCTATAGAATTTTACACTGATGTTTACAAGATGACATGTAAGCCTTCACTCAAATAACTCTCAAATTATTTTCTTTATTTCTAATCGTCACACGGATGCTTATCCCAAGATATCATTTAAACTGAACCAGATGTAGTCAACAGGAAATGAATCTAAACCAATTGAACTCTTTCGTTAAATAAGTTCAGGATAATGTGGTTCCTTAGGGCATGCCACTGTTAAAGCCAAGTGCAACACCAGAATGCCAAAAAAAATATACAGGGAATTCAGCTTTATCTTTACCAAGTTCTTCAATAAACTGTGTCTGTTTTGACAAAGCAATACAGATGAATGCTTAAGCTAGTGTGGAAGAGCAGGGTACAACATCCCTATCCCCCCACTCCCCCTAACCAATAAGTCATTATAGTCTCAATCACTAAATTCAGGCCCTCTGTTAAGTGTCCTGGTTGGGATTTTGGAGATTAGGACACTGTCAATAAGACCTGAAGGCTTAAAAAAGCTTTTTGGGTCCATTGTGTAGCTGCTGATTGACAGCTGAGGTTGACAGTTTAGTCTGCTCCTGCTTTCCTCTGCTGCTGGACTTGCCCTGTCTCAGACTTTCAACACATTTGTTTGAGTAAACAGTGATTTCTGTGATCCAGACAAGCAGTTCTACTGTGCTTGTCAGTAATAAAAAAAAAAAAAAAAAAAAAAACTGACAGGAAAATATCCCAGTATTTAGGTAAGGTTAATATTTGCACTTGATTACAACAACTGCCTTTTTTTTGCACAAAGTAACCAGAATAAGTTCTGCTCTGTTACTTCTGTGCTACAGTGCACAGCCAGCAAGGTGTCTTGGAACAAGAAAAAACAGCAGGAAATTATAAATCAATTACTTAACCTGAACAACTGGAAGAATTGCAACAAGTACAGGCACATTTGTCTAGAGGGAGAGTTCACCACTTAGATTAATTCAAAGCCTTCTTCACTCAGGCACCGAATCTGAGGACTATTCAATAACAAAAACCTGCTACTTCACTTCCACACCTCAACTGTCTTGGAGCTACAAAGAACAAAGGAAGAGCAGACAGACAATTTTCAGAGCCAGTACTTCAAATAACACACTTGAGGCACAAGGAATTATTTTGCCCACAGTATTCTGCAATTTAATGCAACTATAAAACCATCCATTATTTTTAAACTCAATTACAAAAATCTAGCAACTTTCGATTCTAGCTTCAGGCAACTGAAACCTCAACCAGCATGCGATAGGAAGGGTTTCCTTGGTACAGGTTACCAGTCAAGATGCTAGTACATTCTACGCACAAAGTTTAGCCACCTTTCTACTGATGAGAGAGACTCACAAGCCATTTTCACAAGTCTTGACAATATCTTTTCTTTTGTATTTTTTTTAAACTACATATGCAACACCATGAAAGTCTTCCAGAAATAAAGATAATTTTATTGATACCACCACCACTAGTACTCTTTTTGTGATTGCTTATAAAGGTTTTTAGCATGAAGACAAACATTTTCTAATTTCTAAGTCTGAAAACATTTCTTTACAATCTAGATTTGCACAACTCCAAAACTTGCAAAACTTATAAAAAACTTACTTTAACTGATATCCATGAGAGTTATGAAGTGGAAAAATATGAATGTCTTGACAAAATGTTTACATAATCTTCCTTTTACTCTGCTGGCCTTCAATCTAAACTATAAATTATTCTTTTGTATATTTACCCAAGTTTCAAAGTAGCAAAGCATTAAACTACTTTGCCATTGTGTGGGTAGGTATTCAGCTTTTAATTTTAGGTTTCCACTATGTCTGCTTTTCTTCTTTATTTTTAATGTGGAAATGTGTAATAACTGTTAATATCACTCACTATACTAATCATGTCATTTCAGCTCATGTTATTGTTGCTAACTTAGTGCATTTGTGTGTCCCTTAAGCAACTTTTTTCTGAAAAACAAAGAACCTACTGACTACTGTTTTTGAGACATCTGTGTACAAGATGGACATACCTTCAGTGTCTGAAAAGTTAAGCCAATGCAACAGTGCCTTAAGCTTGAATTTTTGTCTAATGGCCAGCAAGGCATGACTGAACTGGTTGCAAAAGGAAGTCCAGTTGTATGTAGGCCTACAGGAAAATGACCTCCCTTCTTCTGGAAACTTAAAACTCAGGAATCAAAGACAACCCAGGTTAATCTTTAGGCAGGCCTACATATGAATGGTTTTACTATATTTAAACTGAAATGAGGGCCTGGAGAACAGTTACACATAACAGACTCTGTATAAAAGAGCATGACCCCAAAAGAGCTGTTTGCACAAGCGCAGTTTGGTGGTTTGTTACCGACCACACTGTGCAACATGTGAAACAAAAAATAAAGGTATCCTGCTGCTTCTAACTGTTTTCCGCCAGTCTCCTCAACTTGTATAACTCAAATCAGACACATTTTTCTTCACCAAGTCACATCTAGTGCACATCCAGTTTCTGTTACTTGTCAGCCTCCTGCAATTTAAGTATGAAAACTTAACAGAAATTACATCATTATTAATAAATGCAGCATCTAAAAATACAGGAGATCTATTCTCATTTGTAGCTGCACAACATAACATTGCTGCAGTCAAAGCCTCTACCACCACCCACAAAAGGTCAGAACGGATCGACCCACAGAGAGCCCACAATGTGAGCGTGGGCTTTAGTATCAGACTTAGTTTGAGCTACTCTTACTGGGACAAATGAACAACCTGAATAACGATCATGAACATGGCATGCTATTATATAAGATGTAAAGCATTTTTAATTTGTTAAAGAATTTTTAATTTGTTTCCACACAGAGCAACTGTGTTTCTAAGGCAAGGTAAGAAGCTATTTGTTACACCAGATAAAGGAATAGTTCACTTATATAAGAAACATCCAATACAATAAGAGTTATTATCAATTACAGCTACCCAGATCGAGGGAGAAATCAGCCAAGTTTAAGAGCTCTCATTTTTTTTGCAGTTTATTTTCTGTCTGATCAAAAAATCTCGGATAAATTGCTCATGTTTCTTACTGCCCATCTTGCAATTACAAGAAAGTCTGTTTCACTCTTACATCTGTATGCATCTCGTCTGCTGCACACGACTGTGATGAGTGTGAAGTTAAGAATTTATAGGGGACTCAGCCACTGTGCTCTGATAATTTCTTTCCCATGTATTCACACCTGGACAACCACTGTACAAGCCCTACAGACAGTACATTTAGTGTTGTAAAACGAGCTGGGTAATTAATGACCGTCCCATTGTTCAAGCTTTTGGACAGACCTTACTAATTTCACGTGAAGCTGTGTAAAATCACTTGATGTTGAAGCCAGGCCTCAAGGGCCTACACACACACATGTAATTATCATCTTTTAATGCGATTAAAAGGCTTTCTCACCTAGTTAGAAGCAGCTGTCGTATGAAAGTCCTGACTAACATAATGCAACAATCATACAAAGTAATCCAATTATTGACTTTACTGCACATTCTTTAACAAAATGTTCGTTTAGAGCCAATGCAGCCTGTACATAATCTATAACTGTTGAGTAGGCCTGCAAATTTTTTAGAAGATATTTATGTCCAACCCAATATCATACACATCAAAGTCCATTAATTCTCAGCATTCCCATCAATCAGATGTAAGACAAAGAACAAGCAAATTGGCTACAGACACTGTGCTTTCTCTCCTAACTCCAGCAGCAAAGAGGAAACAGGAAAAGACAAGTGTTTGCTTGTGTGCAGAAGAAGAAACGACACTGTTTGCAGAGACAGAGACACAGCAGATTTGGCACACAGAGAGGATTCCACTGAAACTCCTTTGACCCACATAGACAGGTGAAATTCAACACACTAACTTGTTTACACATACTGGCTTTGCTTGCAAAGACTGACACAGCAACTTCAGCATAACAGCAGCATAAACAAAGGCTTCAGATTTGACATGGAAAAAGGCAAAAACTGTATAAGACAAGCTACTGAAGATAAACCTACCACCTGTATGCATATCCAGGTTCTGCAGAGAACGCTGTAACAAATAAAATAAGACAAGACTAATCAAAAAAAGAAAAGAAAAAAGTTATCCTGCCTTTTAGCTGACTTGTTGTTATATTGTGGACATTGCTACCCTACAACAACCTAGAACTAGCTCTCTTGGGGGAAGGCTAAATAAAAAAATCTTTGGAAAAGATCTAGAGTTGATCAATTAGCCAGTATTTATTAAGCTAAATGCGAAAGGTAAAAACCAGGAAACCAGTGTTGACAGGTTACATGCTTTAGAGGAAATTATTCCCAGCTAGCAGCTAAAAATAAAGCTGTGCCAGTAAAGAAGATTGGATACAGAGAGTGGAACACATGGAAGCCAGATGTCCAACAAGCGGTGAAGAGAATTGAATCCATATTATTTCAGGTGTAAGCCCAACACCTTCACTAGTCTTTGGATGATTTGTTTTCTGATTGACCAAATCAACTGAAGCCTGAGAGTTCTTTATAGTTAGTCAGTTATGTTGCTGTTTGCATATTTCTGCACCACATAAAAATGGATAGGTGCAAATGTTAAGAGATGGAACACAGAAGTACTGCCAGTTCCTACTTAACATCCAAGTGCCAGTGTTCAAAATAGCACCCCCCACCCTCCTGCTCCCCTATTCTCCAGGTCCATTCGTTACAATTTCACAGTGCTGTGTTGTAGACAGTGGCAGTAGCGTCATTCACACATGACAACTGGCTGCCTGGTACGTCAGAGGTGTGGCAAAAAGGCACAGCCTGAGGCACTCCTCCAGTTTGCTTGCACAAGTCTGCATGACGAGAGGGTGATTATGCATGCGCAAAAGAGATATAAGTCTGACGCTCACACCTGAGCCGGCGTCTTACATTTAAAAAACAGACAAGCCCAAAGGTTTAAAATGCCACCCAACCCCTTTTTAGACAACCTAAAGGTCCAGTACAAGATCAGATAGAAAAAGTGAGTGAGTTATAATCTCTGGTGTACTCACTGTGAAACCGAGATAAGTATGCAATACAAGCATTCATCGTCTTAACCCACAAGTGATGTGCCATCATACTCATAAGGTGCAATGAAAGTGGACATATTTGAAAGTGGCCACTGCAACAAGGCCTGAGGAAGTAATCTAAGACTAACCAAAACCAATCAGAAGCTCTAATCTGTGTAATCCTGTCTGTGTCGATTATCCTTATTATTATTATTCCTTTGTTGTTGTTGTTGGTTTGCTTTTCTGTTAATACTTCCATTAGTCTGTGTTCATGTACTATGCCCATTTAAAAAAAAAAAAAAAACAGTAAGTGTTTAACGTGACTCTGCCCTGTCCAGCCTGCAACATGGAAGCATTACAGAAGAAAACCCAAACACCAAGAACACTGCCCAACTGTTGTACTAAAGAAAAATACTCTGCTGTTAGTCATAATCATCACAATCGGATACACTACAACGTCTTCTTCTTGCCCAAAAAAATGTTTATTTCATAAGCTGCTGATTTGACATAGTCAAGGAGACTCACCATGCATTGCAAATGTGCATCAGCAGGTGTGGTCAGAACAGGCACTTTAGGGAGTGACCTAAAAACTGCAGGAGTGTTGTGCACTGTTTTTTTAAGTAAGTACGTGTTCTTACTTTTTGATTGCACCACATACTTGAATCTCTAGAGGCCTGATATACATGTTCACGTATTCTGGAAATTATCACATTATATAACCGTTTCTTTACCAGCTCTCTATGTGACGTTGTCACTTAGAGTTCTGCTCTGTCCCAGGTTGTAACTTCCGGGGGCAAAAACTTTTCTGTGGAAAACCTGCAATGGATTCCTTAAAACAAAAACAACAACAACAAAAAAAAACAGGAAAAAAAAAAAAAAAAAACACACAAAGAACCCACACAATACCTGTGCTCACATTTCACATCACTGCACTACAAAGACCTTGAGTGTTTTAGGATTACTTGAACAAACTCTGCAACTGCTGCTAGAATATAGCAGAATATAAAAAATCTTATAGAATTATATTGCTCAACACTGAGTTCCAAATGGAAAAAAATAAATAAATCCTAAATTTAACTAAATCTGCCAGACTTTTTTTGGGAGAGAGTAGCATGTGCTGAAAGGCAAAACAAAGGGATTAGAATGCAGCACAATGATCATTTTATGTTTGTTATCTTCTTTTAATAAATACTAGTCAAAAAAATTTGCAATTCATTTTTGACCTTTCACTACATGCAGATTCCATGCCTTTAGCAATACATGCCCATCAACAGCAGCCCTTCTCTTGATCTTTTCAGTATGACACCAGAAAAAAAACAAAACAACAACAACAACAACCAGTGAAGCCATTCTAAACTGACACCCTGATGACAAAGGATTGAGCCTGCCAGAGAGAAAGCTGCTGAACCAGATGGACAGTTATGAGGGAATGACAGTTGTATGATCCAGTTTTCTATGAGGCAGCATTTTGTCCATTTGTGTACAGACAGAGTAAGCAATACTTTCATTCCAGCCTCCTCGTGTGTTAAAAGAAACAGCATTAGGGAGGGAAGGGCAAGGAATTCCTGTTTGATGAGGACGGAAAGTCTTACATAGACGATTGGTGAGGATCAGAAAACAACACCACTCGAACCAGTATGCCATTTCTAACATTTATAAGCATCATCTGTTTGTTTTTTTTCTTTAAGATACAGTGCAGATTGGCACAAAACAAACACAGACAAGCACACTTGCATAGCATAGACACAGAGAATGCATAATAGATGAATGTACAAACTAAAGACAGCCTAAAGGGCTGACTTTATCAGGTGTTGTCTTATCACATTACACATAAAGATTGTGTAACGTGAGCTGGAAAAAAAAAAACACTGCAGAAAAAAGCATTAATTTTGAACCAATGTGATTGTTACATAGATTTATGAAGGTGTTCGTTTTGCTGATATATGAACGTATTTATTCTTTCTTCAAATAATTGTTCTGAATTCACTATGCATCTTAAGATTTTGAGAAACTTGATGTTAATAACACCCACTAAACCAGATTTAATGATGTCAACTCGACTTATTTAACACCTAAATTTTCACAGCTATTTGTTTCCAACAGAATGAAAAAGTACCTCTGCACACCTAACTAAACAAGTTTGGCACATCACAAGATATGAAAACACTGCTATCACACAGTCCAATTATTACAAAGTGTTACGTTTTGATCAGAAAAAAAAAAATCAGTTGTTAAAAATTCAGCTCTGCTGCTCATGTAAACTGAACTAACTCCTAGGTCTCCAGAGCTTTTGTTCATGCTCTACACTGAAAGCTCTGCTTATCAGTTTGTAACTTGGTCTAGAGCCACAACAAATAACATTTCATGGGTCACAGAGCCTCTAATAATTTGGTGCCAAGTGGGCCTTGGGTCTGACACAGAACAACACGTAGGCCGAAGAGTTTAACTGCTTCCAGGATAATCAATTGTTCATTAACTGCATTGTTTATTGACTGTATTGCAATTAACGAGCTTTAACTTATTTTCACTGCTGAACTATAATAAGGCTGTTACAAATTTCCTTTGTGGTAGCCAGTCTAGAACTGTACCTCTACAGTTGTGCTGTAATAGTAGGAGTTAGAATTTGTTTGGTAATATCACAAGTCACAGTGATTGCTCCATCTTAGAATAAGCTTCCAATGTGACCAATGTGACCTAGTACTTTATGTTTACAATGCATTGCTGAAAAGGCTGCCTGCACTTAAGCTAATCTAGCTAGTCAAAAAAAGAGAAGAAATAGACGGGAAGACATGGAGGAAGGTGGGGAAGACATGGAGGAAGGTGGGGAAGCAAGGCATCATGCTGGGAAGTTCAGAAATCTCAGGATATGATGTAGTATTTGCTCAGGCCTTAATGGAGAGTACAAACATCCCACAGGTTTTAACTGAGCAAGACAAAAAGGGGAAAAAAAACTGTTCTAGGAATATTACTCAACTCCAAACCAAATGATAATTATATATTTTACAACTACCTTTATTTTGTTTCAGACACTGTCAACAAAATCAAGTTCCTGAGTAGACATGTTTACAGTAAAACTCATAATGACTATATTTCACTTTTAAAACATCACGGCTTTGTTGTCCCTCAGCAAACTCCTTGAAGTCAAAGTGTTTCCAAGAAGCTCATTTAGTTTTACTCTCCTGTCTTGGCTTGAAATAGACCATTCACAGCCTGGCGGGAAGTGACTTTGGGCTTTGAGGGAAGGATGGAGGTGTGTCGCCATAATGGAAAGAGGTGGCAAAATGAGAGAATCATTGCACAAAAAAATAAAGAAGACGTGGAAGCCTTCATTGAAAATATGAGTCATGCACAGCCCTATTTTAGCACTAGATCACAACATTAGTTCTAAATAGTGAATGTCAATACTTTTGGGTTAATTCTAAAAGCTGAAGTGCCACAAGAAGGTGAAATATGACATCAGCCCCTGAGAACCCCAAGAGCACATTTCACATTGACTGCATGATGCTCGATCCTTTCACAAGTTTACTTTCTGGCAGTAGTAAACCAGATATCAGTTCCTTTTGTAATACTCAACACCAACATCAAATGTCTTTCCCTCTGCTTTTACAGCCGTAACTCTCACTGTTTACAGATGAAGCTCCAGGCTGTGTGAGCTCATTTCACTTTTATCTTTATGACAGATGAAATAAGACAGGAACCCTGTGAACCTGACACTAGATCTGTAGAAGGGTCCGGACGGACAGTGGCTCTATTGTGACACTGTGCACGCTACTAACGGTGCCTGAGGAGCCTTTGTTGACATTCAGATAAGATACCTTGGGAAGATATGAGAAGCAAGAGTAAAGTTTAAAAAAATATTCATTAAACTGAATACTGGCAGGCTTTTTGGCAATAATGAAGAAAAATAGTGTGAAAATATTTTAAGAGGGTGACATTCTGGTAATTTTCTTGTATTCGCTGCCAGCTTCAGTCCAATGAGTAAAAGGAGATCATTTAGTTTGGCTGGGCCACATTTCACTACCTGCCTTTTCTGTAACAACGGTGCATTTCAAAGTCTATCTTTTTGTTTTTATGTCCTTCGTGCACTTTATGTTCTTACATTCTGCAAATTTTTTCCTTTAGAATTTGCTTTCCTAACTCTGGTTATTTCCTGCTGTCACACAGTAAGAGCTCCATATGTATACACTGTTGTGTAAATAAAATTAGGGGGGTTGTCAGGTTACTTGTAGTGTGGGAACACCACAAGTATGTAGACCAATCATCAGTAAACCCACGAGTCACTCCTGCTGCTCCCTCTTACACATAATCTCAGCCTTTGCATGTGGGGAGTAGCTAGGAGGTTATTATATGGTCCATTTTCATTAGTTTTGGAAGAATGAACAGAAATCTCCTCCATGAAATCAGAGTGTGTTACACCACCCTCTTCATAAAACTAAAATACATAAGGCCATCAGTTACACAAATTATTGCCAAAAGGCAATAATTTGATGAATATATTTCTGGGGTGCACTAACCAATGTAAAAGTTACTCCAGCATTATTCTGTGCTGGTCACTGTAACTCTTTAAAATCACCGGGTGTTCACTATCACTACCTGCATCAACATCACTATGCAGTAGTGTCTCTCACACCAACCAAAGAAAATGGGCAGATCTAAAAGCTTGCTGTCTTGTGAGTTGACTTAGAACCACAATCCTCAAAGTGTGCCCTGTGGGTCTTGAGCAGGATAATGCATCCACAGTTCATGTCACACTGGGACAGCAGAACGTGTCTAAGGGAGCATTTTCATAAATTTAAACTGCTCTTTATAGTAACTAAACTATCATAACATTGACAAATTTATGTGCTGGCATGAAATAATACCCCCTATGGCTAAAACAACAGGACAAAATTAACAAAAACAAACTATTTCTGTACAGAAACTTCACAAAAACTAAAAGTGCAAAAATGTGTGTACGAAAGTCAATGAGAATGGATTCATTTTCATTTTTAATTATTATTTTGGTGACTGCTTTCTCAGCACGACTCAAATGTCTTTCAAATGTCATAAAACATGACACTAACATTGAAACTTCCCAAAAGTGCAGGTTGATACATGCTGTTTTATATGGCATGTATGAAAAAAGAAAATAATAAAATCCACATGTGACAATCTTAAAGAATTTTTTAGTCTTTGTCGACTGCAATTATATACAACATACTTATCAATATCACTGCTTATCACATTTTGTTTAAGAGTCCACTGCTCCAACTCTTCAGTCCAATCACTTCATATAGGACTTCACTAACCTCGAGTGCCTGGCCATCTCTAAATCAAAAGCAGCTGGACCTTTGGAACCTAACTAAAGTACATGATAACTGTCTTTGATAAAAAGTCAACCCCACACTACAGTGATCTAGATACTTTACTGTGCATTGTATGTTTCATAAAGGTACAAAAAACTTGACTAACTGGGTGAAACTTTGTCCCGATGGAGACCAGCTAAAGATATTCATGACCAGTTAAAGGAGGAAAAAGAAAGAAATTATCTTAAGAAAAATATCAACACATCTAAGTTAAACTTGTCATGAAAATGGGTGCAAGATATAATGTGCTGATATAATCAATGGTAACATGGGCGTGAATGTCATGATAGAAAACTGACTTTCTGGGTGGCTTCCTGATAAATTGCAACCAGGGTGTTAAGAAAACAATTAAAATGCAGCTGAACATGAGACAGTCATGTTTGTGCTCATTAAGCTTCCTGTTTTTGTGCTTTTGTCCCCCCCTTGGATCGCCAACTGGCCTACATTTTTGCAGGGAAAAATACATAGGATAGTCACCAGCTTAGCATTTAAGTATATGTGAATATGTCACAAAAAAACTGAAAAACTGAGAGCGTAAGGCTGGTAGTAAGCTTAACACAATTTGTCATCTTCTCAGGAGGCAGTCACCTGTGTAACTATGCCAAATGCCGTCACAGTGCTGGGAGCAAACACCAGCTTGTAGGTCTGTTTATTAAACGGCATCCTTTGTCCACAGCAGATGAAAGAGTGCGTGAGTCATGGTTAGTTCATGATAGAATTTTTTTTTTTAAATGAAAAGAGAAAAAAAACTGTACAAATATGTATAAAAAGAACTAGAATGCAAATTAGACCTCGTAATACCGGAGCAGTTAACAGCAAATTGAAACTAGTACTTTAGTTAAAATAAATTAGCATAACATTAAATGTATTTTGTATTACATTAAATATCCATATAACATATGGACAATAAAAAGTGAAAACTTATTTTCTTTGCAACTTTCAACACTAAAATATTTAGAGGTGGTGCAATAGGTGGCGTCATGCCCTTCATCAGCTTCCCTAAACATGTTTTCCCTGGGTAAACAGGAACCTGCTGTGTTAAAAATGGCACACCTCAAGGTGTGGTGGGACTCCGTCACAATAGTGCATACAGCACATGCCCTGGTCTATATACGGTCTATGGTACGCTGGCTGTTGGGGTAAAGCCAGATAAAGCTGTTTAGTTATATAAGTAATTAAAAAAACTGATCTTTAGTTTGAAAATGGGGCGGGAGTGCAGGTGTTGACTAAGCACTAAACAGACAGCAGTGTGACCCTGCAAGAGATGACAGGCTTTGAAGAAAGAAACAAAAGAACATTCCTCTCTAAGACCGGTGCTCTGGCACGCCTTATATACATCAGTGTCAACATCTACTCGATAATGTTGAAGAATATGTGGGAAATTTAGCAGCATGACAGGACATGTGGACAGAGTCAACTGCTTCATATTTATATATATATATATATGGAGCTGGAGCTGAGGGACAAATTCTGTTAAAAAGCCTTCTAAGAATAAATTCCAGCAAACTACAGTGTGCTGACATGTTCACACAAGCACAACAGACAAGCAGAAATAACTCATTCACACATTCAAACATGTAGAAAAAAAAATAAACAACAATTACCATGTCTCCAGGGGTCCTTTGGCTCCACTGCTCCAGAGATGATATCCTCATCAGAGGGAAATGTCACCCTTTTGCCACTTTTGTGTTTAGTGTCCCCCTCTTGCACTGAGGGATACAATCCAGCTTGATCTGTGGCAGAAGCTTCTATGCTGCATGTCTGGCTTGCATCAGCCTGGCTTTCTGTCGTGCTGCCAGCTGGGACATCCTGAGGAGTGGACACTGAGTCTAAATTACTGTCTGACAGTGATCTAACATTTACAGATTCAGCCTCCAGCACCCCACTCTCATCGAGACTCAGATCCACACCTATGTCCATGTCCCCACCATCATCCCCTTCTTCAAGAACAAGCTTTGCAGGATTATTGTCCTTATCTTCCTTCATTTTCTCCTCGTGCTGCTCACTATTAGAAAAGATAAAATCAGTCGGGTTCACGACCGCTGGTGGGTCCTGGGCACTATTCTTTCCATTTCCATTGACCTCATCAATTTCCACTGTGTTTTGTGCCTGCTGGTTGTTCTCCTCTGCTGCCTGAAGGTTGTCAGTGAGCTGAGGCATCAGGTAAGTTTCAGAGGCCTCCGTGGGAACAATGCTTTGTTTTTCTGTGTTGCT
The DNA here is from genome assembly GCF_013358895.1 of Oreochromis aureus. NCBI lineage: Eukaryota > Metazoa > Chordata > Actinopteri > Cichliformes > Cichlidae > Oreochromis > Oreochromis aureus. The sequence goes on along the minus strand of NC_052955.1, from coordinate 17,995,507 downwards.
GTCAGTCATCAATTCGGAGATCCGAGGGGTGACTCCTTCTGTATTGTTAGTAGTGTTGTGATCATCGTCGACATTGTTTTTCATCTTGACATTGCACAAATCTAGACACTGCTCTTCGATATTCATGCTTTCATTTCCAGTAAAACTCAAGTCTTTAACTATGCCGAACAGCTGGGATCTCGGGTTAAACAGTGACTAGGAACCAAATGACATGAATAAGGCTGTCTTTGCCCTGGCTCATAACAATACACGCAGATAAATACCTATCTTGACGTTTTATTTATCAACTTCTATACAAGTGCTGGTTTGTTACATCAGGGGGTGATTGAATTATAGATGTCGATAAACCCCAATTCAAAGGTGGCTGCAGTGCAAACTTAAAAATCGGCCAAATAAAGTGCAATTTCACACAACTATTAATAATAGAAATATGCTATACCTGCGTGAAATAGATACGGTTACAGTAATAATTCATAATCGTAGAGAACTTCGCTCAACTATGACTCGGGCAGGTATTCACCATTCAATAATTCTTACCAACCGTGTCCTATTATGCGACGAAAGGCTCCCCGGTCTTCAACACATTTCCAGTAGTATTTAAGAAGAGCAAGACAATCAATTGAAACAAACAAGTCACTCAGGGTGCCTCCATTACGCTAGCAAAGTGAGATTACTGCCCGACAACAAACCCAATTCATCTGCATGAATTAAAGCAAGCTAACGTTCGCTAGCGGGCTAAAGTTGTTGACCAACAATGACATCCAGGCCCGTATGCGGTCGCATGCCCGCTTCTTTGCGTGACCCCGTCAGTTTCTCCCCGAGAAAGTCCATTTTCCGTGTCAAGACGAATATAATCCGACTGTAGCTCTGTCTCACCCTCTGCCGTGCAGCAACTCGGCTCGCATCACAGCCCTCGACCAGCGGCAGCCAGGAAAAAAACAGGCGTCACACTCCGAGCAGCAATGAGCATGTTTGTGTTGCTAACATTAGCACGAGGGAACTGTGCCGGGTTACACGTGCCGGTACCAACGCTGTTAGTTATTAGGAGTTAATGTATAAAATATCCCGACCGCCCGGATTTCGTAACCGTTTCTCTCTCCGTGAAAAGGCAGGCTCAACCTGTTCTCCTCTAGCGTTATCCTTCGCTAGCTTGTTGAAGTCCAACAACTGTTTGTTGTTCACACGTCTTACGTCAGCACGTCGTTACCCACAGGGGTACGTTCAACAGACGCAACGTTACAAGAGCAGACATACACGTGTATAAACGTCTGTGTCCATAGAGCGCTGCAAAACGGCAATATTTTAAAGTTGGAGTGGAAAATCCAAACGTCTTGTTAACGAGCGTTTTGCTTAAAAACCCATCCAAATGGAATGTTTGATTTATTTTTTAATAGTGCATATAAATATTTTTTTCCTTCCATCTGAAACTATACAAATGCAAGGATTCCTTGAAATTAGTAGACAGGAAAAACTCAAGGATACCGAGAATTTATTCAAGGGAACGGAGTACTTTGTTTTGTCAGCCAGCCTGAAATACTATCTGCAATCAACAAGGATGTCGACTGGCAGTCAGGTTTTGTCGTTTTAGTTTAGTTTCTGGGGCATGAATTTAGCCCAAAAAGATGTACAGCGCAAACACACCAAACTGTATCAGACAGTCATTTAGGAATACCACCTTTCAACAGATGGACCAATTACTTAGTCTGTTAACATTCTGGTTATTTCTAGTTTAACTATAATGAACTTGTTGGGTGGAATGAGGCTTGAACCCCAATTCTTAGAAAACCGCAATTATGAAATTCATTCCCATTCACTTCATGTGTAGTCATCCAGGCTAATTTTAAACACCAGGTTTCTAATTTAGATGATTTATTCCATCATTCAACTATTTGTAAACTAGGTAGTTGTCCCTTTTGACATGCCCCAGCCCACTATGAAAATATGTGGGAAACTGTCACTGTTGTCTAAATATTTTTCAAAACCGGAATAGTGTTAAGCTTTTAAAAAAAAAAAAATAATCCACGAATGTGGATGAAAATTTTGTAAGACATCCAGAGAGCCTGTGGAGGAACTGAATCAATACCCTGTACAGGCTCACGGCAGAGTGTGAGTAAGGGCCCTTTTTGTTCAGGATGAACCTTTCTTGGCTACAGGAAGTAGGAAATGAAGCACGTTTCCTTAGCATTCAGAGAAATTTGCACTGCTCCATCCAGCTGCCATCAAGACATCTGGTTCCCTGGATGTCAAGGTAAACTCCCCCAGAGGAGTACTTCCAGTTGGCTAGCTCAAAAAGTTTACAGACAAGGATAATTTAGAAGTTCACTTTATTATCATTAAAACACTTTATAAAAGTGGTACCATTGATAATTAAAACTCTTGTGACTGGACATCTTTAGCAGAGTTGTCATCCTTTGATGTTTTGGTCTTCTTGGGCAAGAGGCTTGCCTGGATATTTGGGATCACACCACCATCTGAGATTGTGACCCCTGCCAGCAGCTTGTTGAGCTCGTCATCATTTTTCACCGCCAGTAAGATGTGCCGGGGAGCAATGCGTGACTTCTTGTTGTCACGGCTGGCGTTTCCCGCCAGCTCCAGGATTTCAGCACAGAGATACTCCAGGACAGACGACATGTACACAGAGGCGCCGACTCCAATCCGCTTGGCATAGTTGCCTTTCCTGAGCAGCCTGTGAATGCGGCCCACTGGGAAAGTAATTCCAGCTCTGGAAGACCGGGAAACTGCCGATTTTGGTTTGGGTGCAGCCTTCTTTCCCCGGCCAGACATCTTGAACCCAAGTTTGAAGACGACCAGTAACTAGAATGACCAAGAAGAAAATTCAGCGAGTCTTAAGTCAAATTAATATTCAGCAGTGCTACGAGAGGTGCGGTTTGAAACAAAGGTAGCAACATGTGTAGACACTAGAGTTAACATAATCTTCAAATGCACAATTTAACAAATAGGATTATGCCACTTAAGGGAGCAGGAGCCCAAACACCAACATTTAATTCACAGCTAAACACTCACCAGTACTTGTGAAATGGCAGCTATCCACTGAGTATACAGGATGCTCCTTTTATAAGAGCAGGGAAGGGACTGTTGATTAATGACACCTGGTAGTCTTTTACACCTGTGTGAGCTGATTGTTAGGGTCAAATGATGGCAACATAAAAATACTGCTAATTCAACAGTTAGGGTGTAAGACTGGTGGTGAAGTTTGCAGAACATGTTGATATATAACATTTAAATTGGTAGTAGTGGTGAGTAAATGAGCGAGTGAGTGATTGAGTGAGCGGGGAAAGGGGGCCTTGCAAAAATAAATACATAAATAAGTTAAGCTTCAGTTGCAGTGAATGAGCATACCTCCAAGCAAAAGTTCTATAAAACAGGCAGTGCTGGTGTGCTGGTTTAAAAAAACAAAACAAACCAAAACATTATGCAGTTCCAGCAAACAAACCATGAGCTTGAAGTATTTACATATTTGTGAAACTTGTGTGGTCGCTATATTATAATTCATTCTGAATTTCAGACTTACTAATGCACAAAACTATTCCCTGAACAAAATGCTCATGAACAGCTCTCACTCACTCTTGCTGATTTTATTTATTTATTTATTTTAGAGCCCTCATTCACATTTTACACAGTGCTGTGCTTGTGCTTGATGCATAATGGAAGTCACATGTTCCAGAAGTTAAAAACAGTTAGAGTTTACAAATAGTTGTACAGAAAGTTTGCTAATGATGTGATGATACAAATACACACCTACTGGTCACTTTGTTAGGTACCGTTGGCTAATACTGGGTTAGACTCCCTTTTTCCTTTAGATATGCCTTATTCTTCATGGCATTGTTCATCAGTGTGCTGGAAACAATCCTAAAAGTGCATCGCACAGTTGCTCAAGAACATTTAGCTGTAAATCTTCTGTTCCTTCACATCCCAAAGGTGCTAAACTGGACTGGGATCTGGTGACTGTGGTTATTTGAGTACAGTAAACTCATTGTCATGTTCACGAAACTATTTTAAGATGATGCGACATGGTGTACTATATCTCCGGAGAAAACCATTAAAAGACACACCTTCATCACAAAACCATGGATCTGGTACTAAGGAGCCCAATGTGTAACAAGAAAGTAGCCCCAACATCATTAACCTACATGCACCACTCTGAACCATTAATACAGGTTACGATGAATCTATGCTTTCACGTTTTTTTATGCCATATTCTGACCGTGCCATACAAATTTTGAAGCAGAAAAGATTCAGACCAGGCAATGTTTTTCCAACCTCCTGATCTCCAATCTTGGTGAGCCTATGTAAACTACAACCTCAGTTTCCTGTTCTAAACTGATAGGCATGGCATCCGGTGTGGTCCTCAAGGTTCAACGTGCAGTGTATTCAGAGACCGTCTTCTCCATACCTTGGTTGTAGCGAGTAATTATTTGAGCATTCTGGCCATTCTCATCTGACCTCTGACATCAGCAAGGCATTTTCCCAGAGAACTTCTGTTCACTGGATATTTTCTCTTTTTTGGACCATTCTCTGTAAACCCTAAAGATGGCTGTATGGGAAAATCCCAGTAGAATGTGAGTTTCTGAAGTACTCATACCCATCTGGCATCAGCAAAAATATCAAATTCAAAGTGACTTAAATCATCTCTAGTCCCTATTATGATGCTCAGTTTGAACTTCATCAGGTTGAGTTGCTGACAGGTGACTAGTTCACTAGATATTTGTGTTAATGAGCAGTTAAACAGGTGTACCTTATAAAGTGACCAGTAAACGCAGGTCATATTAATTTTGTAACCCCTGTGTTTTTGTAGAATTGCCAGAAATTATGACATGAGGGTGGCAGGACTGGTTTTGTTTGCTTTGAATTTCTGGGGTTAAATGTCCTGAACGCTGTTTTATGTTGTTCAATATGCTGTTAAATTCATTGGCTGTGTGTTTGAACAGGAAATGTTTGATTCTAATTGTTTGGTGCTGCAGGAGAATCCGTTTTTTTAGAATGTGGTGTGAAAATTAAGTTTTGCGGTTGATTTTCTTGGACAGTTTTAAAAAATGTCTTTTCAGCTGTAATTAATAAACTAACTGATTTGAGAAAAATGTTATTCTGCATGTGTCATCAATAGGACGCAAGAGCTCCAAGAAATCAACAGCAGATGGCAGCACAGACTTCGTTTAACTTGGAGCCTCTGGTAGAACATTGTGAGGCTTTGTCAGTGAGGGAACACTTATAAATTCACACTTATTGGTGTCATGAGCCTCCACTTTATGATTAGGTGCTTGGTGTGTCTGATTCCCAGAGTGCCTGATGTACTTATTAACTGCTTGTGAAGGAGTGATGACTCATCTCGTACCTAAAATACAAGGATTTCATTACAGCGTTCTCAGAAACCAAGGTTTGAAGAAGTCAACTCATTGCTGGTCACTCAGCTTTAAAGGGCAATGTTTTATATCAGTATTTATGGTGACATCTCTTTTTGTAGTTGGAAGAAACATATGATTCATTGCTTTTACAAGATTTTCCAACAATTCCATGGTATTGTAGTAGCTTCTTACATTACATTATAGGTGTTTTTTTTAAGCATATCAATTCTTTATAGCTATTAAAATGCATTTAAGGAGATCACTTTTTATGTTTCTTTTTTTATGACTGCAAAGTTTCGTTTGTAAAAGTTTGAGCTCAGTTTTACGTCAGAGAAAAATAAAGTGCAAACTGAAAAACATATATACATAATCTATTCCATCAGAATTGAAGAGTTCTTCATCTGTGATATGGCCAAAAGCTCAAGAAAATCCATACACACTTTGTTAATGTGACTGTGATACTAGTTTATTGTTTTTTCTTATCTGATAAAGAACTAGAGATCAGTTGTTAAAAGAAATGTTTACCTCACCAAATAGGCTTTTTCATTTGCCTGCTGCAGACATTTAGCAAAATGGAGAAAGAAAACTTTGTCATGTTAATTAAAAGTATTTAAATACATGAGAAATTTCCTTTGATCAAATAATGGGCGGCTTTGTCATTGTCAGCATTTTCACTGCCAAATTTGAAGGCAACACGCTTCATCCTTTGTACTGTTTGCCTTCTACTCAGTGTAGAAGGAGTGAGGGGTGAAAGAGGGAGAGACATTTTGACTGTTAGAATTGACTTTAAAGTATGGCAAAGGGCCAATCAACAGAGCAGTGGGAAGACAAATTAAGCAGGGACCTTCCCAGCAGGTCGTCCTTGGACAGATTGGATGCAATTCTGTTTAACCTCTCAACATCCTCCTGACACCAGGAGGACAGAACGGGACTCACAGGCCGTCACAGAGCAGTTCACAATACGTACCTCTGCAGCCCGACTTTCAAGTGAAGTATGTTGACAGCACACACATGGAGCTGTTTCTTACCACAATTCATTTGCGTTCAGTCGAGACCTAAGCAGTGTATAAGACTGTAAACTTTAGCTTTTTATCATGCGAGTTGTCATCATTGAGAGTAGCCATTTGTTTTTGTGAGGTTCTCCTGAGGATCTTTGTCTGGATGAAGGCTACAGGCCCTCTGTATTTATTAGCAACAGTAGCTACTAACACTGAAGTTTGCAGTCTGCTGCCGAGAGAAGAGGAGAGATGAAAGAAAGAGCAGAGGAAGCCGAGAAATGATCCAAACATACCATTAAACTCAGAGATTGACGGCAAAACCAGACACCAAAGCTCCTAACAAGATTCCTTTTGTGTTTGCTAACTGCCAGTAATTTAAATAACACAGCTTATCACTCCCTTGTATGCCATTTTTCATAAAACTGACTTTACCGTTATGTCTTAGCCTCTCCCTTTGCACCGGGCAGGTGGATAGGTAAATAGTTAAGACAGCCTCACTCTTTTTAGCTGACACACAGAAGCCTGTTTCTCTTTTCCTGGAGCTGCAATAAATCTGTAGATGTGGCTTTTAGGAGGATTGTGCTGTTACCCCGACTTCTACTTTTTCCTCAGCTTTATGGAGATGTCAGTGGAACCTGTGCCTCATCTTTGTACAGCAATCAATCTTTTACAACAAACTCAAAGGGTCAGTGACTTCTTTTGTACGTGCAGACACGCTCATATGATTATATACCCACGAATGAGTGGTGTGATGTCTGAATTACTGCCGGTTTTGAAAGGGCAATAACCCACAGAAAACGACCAAATGTTGGAAATTTTTCATTGTGACTGCTCACCTCTTTCAGCAGATAATAGCCTATTCATCATTAACTACTTTTCTCTCATTTATATAGTCCCACATGACAGCGACATTAGCAACATACTCTGTCTTGACAGCAGAAAAAAAGGTGGTGGATCCATCTGGCCCTTCCAGTAATTTGAAGTTAATAATGGGACAATTAATGTGAGGTTTCCACAGTAACCGGACAGTGAGTCACTCTCTGGATCCACGTTAATTATGAAACCTTTTGGACACACACAGTGCAGCCGGGTGTTCAGAGGTCCCAAGATCCTCAGGCGCTTAAAGTCTGTCGCTTCTTGAAAAAAAACTTGCCTACAAGGCTTTGATTGTTTTTCCATAACTGTTTCAGCAACAGTCTGGGCTCACTCCTGTTAAATAAAAGAGAAACCGCTGCGAGAGACAGTTATTTCCTGAGTTAAATCCTGACATTCTGTGTTCATTTGTTTTATGTGTATTATTTATGTGATAATTATTACCCATACTGTTTCAAAGTATGTGTGTGTGTGGGGGGGGTGTAGTTTATCGTACAAGAATGACTAGAAACTGGGGGCAAGAGGCTTATCTGAACATGCATAAATGTGCAGGTACCAGTGGAGGGCCACAGGCTTGTTGTTTCCTACTATTTTCAGTTTTTATATACAGCTAAGATCTTAATATTTACAACACAATTGAGAGCAGTATTGATCTTCTCATGTAAATCTCACAAGAAAATAATTATGTGTCTTTTACTTCCTTTAAATATAATAGAAGTAGAGTGATGCAGCAGTATTCAATTCAATCAATGTTGTTGAAGAAACAGGAGAAGACATGCTGGAGCTGACCTTTATATACATGATGTACTATAAACAGCTGAGAACAAGAAAAGACCACTAAGTTACATTCACACTGTCCACTGAAACAACAGCCTGGTTTAAAGCTTTTGAAAATTCTTACATTATTAAGGTACACTGTGACTCTGTAGTGTTTCATAGATGAAGCAGTAATGCTAATTGTGTTTAATTTGCAAGATTCTGCATTTTCCTATTAATGTCTAATTAATACATCAGTGTTTATCCATTTGTTTATGTGTTTGCGATCAGGTGAATCTGTGCTCTGTGTGTGTTCTCAATATAAAGCATGATAAAGCAAGTGTGTGTGAGCGGGCATATATGTCTTACTAAATTTTCTGTATAACCTTTGAACAAATACAATTGCTATGATAATATCAGTAAAATAACCACTAATAGTCACTAATTAAACAATGTCTTTGTTTCATTTGGCAGGTAAATAAACAAGATCTGTTAAAAGGTTAAAATAAACAAAAATCTTCCTTTATTTTTGCTCTTTATGAGCAAATCTGATGTTTAATGGCGAGGTCTGATATCCTTTAGTAAATGCAGACATGTGTTGACTAACCTTGACTTTCTTGTAGCAGGATAAGCTGTTCCAGGCTTTTTTTTCACATGCAAAACAAATGTTGAACATCCACTTCACTGCATACAGCTTTTTTTTTTTTTTTTTTTTTTGGGGTGATATCAGACAAAAATAATGAACAAAAAGTTGACTGTAGAACATTAATTTGTTCAACTCCGTACATGAGCAACAGCAGCTGTGTGTGAAATCAAAGCCATCAGCTTTGGAATAAAAAGACTTCATGTGTTACTGGCACTGCAGCAGTAGCAGAGCCAACATGAAGCCCTCCTGTACCATCCTCTCCTCTGCTCTCCACCTTCTCATTGGTTGCATAATTTTACATCCTCCTCATGTCCTAAGCCTGCTGTGATGGCTACCATATGTCCACACTGGTTTCCCAATAAAAAAAAATACCATTTCCCTTTTTAAACATTATAAAAACACAGGTTGGACCTCGGGAGATATAAAATCGGGGTAGGATTTGGCACTGAACACCCATGTGTGGGGACTGACCAGCAGAAGACAGGCACCGCAAATCCACTGCCACGTCATTAGAAGATGGGGGAAGAACGAAGGACAAAGAGATTTTTCATCATTTACCCAGCCACCCATCCATCCATCCCACCTGTGAAAAACTCCCATTCCTCCCCTCTTTTAATTCCTCCATCTGTTTTTCTCTCTTTCCTTTCTGCCTCTTTTTCTTTTCAGCCATAACTTGTTTTGGCTCTCTGTCACAATATTCTCCACAGTATTGCTATTTTTTTAATGCAGTTCTCTTCCTGTTCTCTCTCTCTCCTCCATACACCCTTGGTACCTCATCATCCAACACACACACACACACGTACACACACACACACACAGGCATTCACACACTTCATTTCTTTAAATATTCATTTCCGTCTGTCTGTGATGTGTTTAATGGAGTTTCCTGTTCCCAGCCCTCCCGCTTCCCTGAGAACCGCCATGTAGGAAGTGGCAGTCCTGGCAATGGTTCCTCCTGCCCCCTCTGACTGGTCACATTCCCACCTTATAGAAACAGACATCGATGGGGAAGAGAGATGGACCTATGTCATAGAGGTTACTGTCCATTTAATATTAGTGCTTTCTGGATTCCATCACAAAAAATAATGTTTGCAATAGCATTTTCCCACACAATATACAAATCTTTTCTGGACAACCTGCATAACTCTGGTCTCTAATAAACTTAGCATATTACTCTGTTTCACAGCTGGTGGTTTCCCAGAATTTCTCTAATTCTTTTGACAGAAACAATCCCCAGGTTGTCACTGAGGAAGTTATGGCATGTTTTTCCTGAACATAAACACGTGAACTTGAATCTGTAAAGTTTGTTTCACACTGTAAAGTATGATCCTTCATCTGGCAGGGAAAAGAATAATTACCTGTGACAGATGAGTAACATTTCCAGAGTCCCTTCGGGTGGTCTGGAGTAATGTGCTACTGAGAGGTGAAAGGGAAAAATGATTAGAGTTAGTGTTATAAGGTTTGGTTACACTGAAAAGTCACAAGCTAAATTAATTTATATCTTTGGGAAAAATCTGGGGAAATGCTGTGGGAAATGGGCACTAGTTAGGGACTGGTTTTGTCTGTCACAATTGCTGTGAGCCAATGGCTGTGATGGGGTTGGATTAATTGGCAGGTGTATTTGATTGCAATGACACTCAGGTCTACTTAAAGCCCACGCTACAAACAGGCCTGGGCTTACTATATGCCGCAGCACAAAGGCAGAGTTGGTTTGCCTTCTATTTACAGGGTGGTGGTTCTTGGAGGACAATTACTGTTCCCTGTTAAAGCTGTCAGCATGTAAAGTGTAACAGACTCGCAGTATAGCTGGCTCTGGCCTTGTACTGTGTGTTTTATCCACTTTTACAAGTGGGACACTGGACTGTTTTAACCCTTCATTTTTATGGTCATTGCACTAATTACCTTTCAGAATTTTATTGGTTGTCATCTTTTGCCCATGGCTGAGACAGCTGGTCAGACCTAGAATCTGTGTGTTGCATTGTTTCTATACAGTATAAAAGACATGGATGTAAGAGTGGAGTGCTCATTTATCATTTAAAACCTAGTAGCCTGGTTAGTTAGCTGTATTTACAGTAAACTGTTGGAGTGGAACCCATGGACATGTATAACAGCTACATAGTCCTAAGTAATGGAGTAAAACACTAGAATCACTCACCAAAGCTCAAGCACAAACATATATATATATATATATATATATATATATATATATATATATATATATATATATATATATATATATATATATATATATATGTATCCCCAGGCTGGCCAAAGGAGGAGATAGAAGCCACTGACATAAAGACAAGAAAGCTCCTTACCATGCATGGAGGGTTTCACCCCAAGTCCAGCGCCCTGAGGCTGTATGCTAAGCGGAAGGAAGGGGGCCGGGGACTGGTGAGTGTCAGCACCACAGTCCAGGATGAGACAAGAAACATCCACGAATACATCACGAAGATGGCCCCAACTGGCAGCGTGCTCAGTGAATACCTCAGGCAGCAGAAACCCAAGAAAGAGGAGGAAGGCGAGGAACCATCATGGAAGGACAGGCCCCTGCACGGTATGTACCACTGGCAGATAGAGGAGGTGGCTGATATCCAGAAATCCTACCAGTGGCTGGACAAAGCTGGACTGAAAGACAGCACAGAGGCACTAATCATGGCAGCACAAGAACAAGCTCTGAGTACAAGATCCATAGAGGCTGGGGTCTATCACACTAGGCAAGACCCCAGGTGCAGGCTGTGTAAAGATGCCCCAGAGACAATCCAGCACATAACAGCAGGGTGCAAGATGCTAGCAGGCAAGGCATACATGGAGCGCCATAACCAAGTGGCCGGCATAGTGTACAGGAACATCTGTGCCGAGTATAACCTGGAAGTCCCGAGGTCAAATGGGAGATGCCCCCAAGGGTGGTGGAGAATGACCGAGCTAAGATCCTGTGGGACTTCCAGATGCAGACGGACAAAATGGTGGTGGCTAACCAACCGGACATAGTGGTGGTAGACAAACAGAAGAAGACGGCTGTAGTGATCGATGTAGCGGTTCGAATGACAGCAATATCAGGAAGAAGGAACACGAGAAGCTGGAGAAATACCAAGGGCTCAGAGAAGAGCTCGAGAGGATGTGGAGGGTGAAGGTGACGGTGGTCCCCGTGGTAATCGGAGCACTAGGTGCGGTGACTCCCAAGCTAGGCGAGTGGCTCCAGCAGATCCCGGGAACAACATCGGAGATCTCTGTCCAGAAGAGCGCAGTCCTGGGAACAGCTAAGATACTGCATGCAGGACCCTCAAGCTCCCAGGCCTCTGGTAGAGGACCCGAGCTTGAAGGATAAAAACCTCAGCAGGGCGTGCTGGGTGTTTTATATATATATATATATATATATATATATATATATATATATATATATATATATATATATATATATATATATATATATGTTTGTATGTATTATTTTAGTCAGATATCTTGTAAAATGCTCCAAAAGACACCAACAACAGCACACTGTGGGGACACGTCACAAAGTGGACACTTTGTGGTCACTGGCATTATAGAACGTAACACAGCTTCTTGTTCAGAACAATAAAGAAATGTGGAAGTCCTTTAAACCTGCATTTTATCTGAAGGCCACCAGATGGTGATAAATGTGGTTGCAAGCAGCATTCTAGTCCTACAGAAGTCTATAGGAAAGCAGCTCTCTGTTTTGACTTCTGTAAACACTTTCCCGATGAGTTTATGGGCTCCTTCACTCATTTTGGGTCATACTAAATCTTGGTCATACTATGTTTCAAAACGGATAATTGTCGTTCATGTAACCCCACGCTCACTGTCGCTAGCCAATCAGCACCTCATCAGATCTGGTGTTTTGCGACCAAAATGGCGACAGCGGAAGCGTTCATGTCGGGCTTGAAAACGGGACCTCAGAAACCAGTGGGTGATACTGTGAAAGATGCATCCATCATTGTTATACTACTTGTGCTACTACCACCTGGAGCTTGTCGTTGGGCTGTTCTCCCTTGCTACCACAGCATTCTGCAGCACCATGCAATACCCTCTGGTATGCGCCTAGGTCAGGGGTCTGCAACCTTTAAGACCCAAAGAGCCATTTGGACCCAGTTTCCACGTAAAAGAAAACACTGGGAGCCGCAAATACTTTTTGACATCTAAAATGAAGATAACACTGTATATATTGTTTTTTACCTTTGTGTGAACAACTAAGGTGTGTTGCTTATGAAATCCATGAAGTGCTATAGAGAAAATTACATTTTATTTATGTAATTAACACATTTTGAACTCTTAAAGAAATATAACAAAAGGAAAGACACCCAGCTGAACTAAAATGATCCATGTAGCAAACAAAAACTGTTGTCAGCCGCCACCCTTATATCGCCTTTGGGCTGTTGGAGCCTTGACCTGACTTTTAAAAAAATAATTGGAAAAAAGCACTATGCTGCTAAAAAATGAAAAATAGATATTTGCAAAATTCTGCCTAAATATGTATTTTACCTGGTTAATGTGTGTGGCGGGGCATGTTCTGCAGCGCCGCTGCAGGGGAGGCGGACGCGCCTGAGCGGCACCCACAATCACGCCTCACCGCCTTAACGTCTGTGCTATCTATGCTGTTGTGTTGTTGGTGGTGAGCTGAAAAGCTACAGCCGCCTGTATGTGTACAGCAACCGTGTGTGAAAAGTGGTCAATAAAGAGATGCTGAAAAGCATGTTCATGGAAACATCGTCGGGTCTGCCGTGATTTGTTTACAATGGGACTTCTGCTCCTGAACCTCTGCGCACAGAGTCCGCAAATCGGGGCTATACGAAGTCAGTTTACACAGGACTGTAAGCTGTCATCTGTGAGGCGTGAGCGGTGTTTGTTTTTAACATAGTTCACGGTGGAGAACAGCTGCTGACATAATGTGGATCCATAATTGGCCTACTTGGGGTTGAAAGTCTCGATAAATGCACGGCGTTTCGGCGGGTATACCGGCTTCCGCGAGTGTGACTCTTATTTTGAGCGATGAAAAAATAATAGAATATAGTTTTATTTTTATATTTCAATATCACAATAATCTTCCAATTTAGAACTACAAGTTAAAAAAGAACTAACATAAATAAAATACACTTCAGCTAAATACTTCTAATTTATTTTCCCAAACTACGCGGAGCCGCAGTATAAGGACTAAAGAGCCGCATGCGGCTCCGGAGCCGCAGGTTGCCGACCCCTGGCCTAGGTGGTCAGGGGTTCATCCTACAGCGAGATAATGACCCAAAACATAAGTCCAAGCTATGCCAGAACTACCTCAGGAAAAAAACACACAAGATGGTAAGCTTGAAAACAGCACAGTCTCCAGGCTTAAACTTCATGTAGCTAGTTTGGGATGAACTGAAGAGCGAAAGAAAAGCAACCTACAAGTGCCACAAATTTATGGGAACCTCTGCAACAGATATGGGAAGAACTTTCTGAAGAATATTTGATTTCTGTTGTAGAAATAATGCCACGGGTGTGTTCAGCTGTTATATCTGCCAAAGGTGGCTACTTTGATGAGTCAAATGTTTAGTTTAGTCTATAAATTGATTCCATGATTTCTCTTTTTCACTCCAATTGCTTATTTGTACTATGCATTCATTTCAGAGTGCAATGAGACATTAAACTGCATAACTTTCAGTAAAAAACTGAAAAACTGGGGTGTTCTAAAACTATCACCAAGGTTAAAATAAACAAGAAAAATCTTGTATTTTTGATCTAAATGAGCAAATTCTGTAGATTCTGACATTTTATATGGTGTATGTCTCTGATATGGTTAACTCTGCTACACGGTTATGCAAGAAGCTGTGTTTTGGAATATCTCATTCATCATCAGGGCCTGTTTTTATTTTTTTTGTTGTTTTTTTTGTGTTTTTCCATCTTTCCTGTTCTTGGTCAGATTTGGTTCTGTCTTTTACCGCTTTACCACAATTTCATTCTTTCCTTCCATCTGAACCACACAACGCCTCAGGGTCCCTCCCTGTCTGATACAAAAATAATCTGCTGTATGTTTCAAGTCCCTGTGATGACAGCTCAAGGACGTTCTCACATTTGTGTTTATTTGTGTGCATGTCTGTGTACGTTTGTGTGTTTTTGAGGGAAGACGCAATGCTCTTGGACAGCTCCAGGCTTGGTTTTCTCATTCTGGCTCCAAACAGACCTGTTATTCAGGTTATGGTGTAAGACTGGAAGAGGGAGGTGGATCCAGATATCAAGACCCCAAGACAGAAGAAAGCGATTGCTTAATTGTGGCTTGTTATGAACTTGATGTTGATCTTTGGTTTACACTTGATCATTGCTGATCAATAAGCCAATATAAATCTAGTATTAGACTATATTTTTGTTTATTAATATATGCACAGTGCTTTCAGTTCAGCCAGATTTAAGAGTTTTCAAGCATGAAAGCGTCTGGTCTAGGGCACTCCAAAAGCTTTATTTTGTCTTATTTAGGCATTCAGAGATGGACTTGCTGTTTGTTTAGACCGCTCTGCATTGAATCGTACTTGTTATTAATCTCTGTCTCTCTTCCACAGCATGTCTTCTATCCTGTCTTCCTTCTCTCACCCCAACCCGTCGCAGATGGCCGCGTCTCTCCCTGAGCCTGGTTCTGCCGGAGGTTTCTTCCTGTTAAAAGGGAGTTTTTCCTTCCCACTGTCGCCAAAGTGCTTGCTCATAGGGGGTCATATGATTGTTGGGTTTTTCTCTGTATGTATCATTGTAGGGTCTGCCTTACAATATAAAGCACCTTGAGGCGACTGTTGTTGTGATTTGGCGCTATATAAAAAAAATTGAATTGAATTGAATTGAAATTGAATTTTGTTTTGGATCATTTTCATGCTGCATAATTCAAGTATGCTTCAGCATCAGGCCAAAAACTGATGGCCGGACAGTCTGGTAGAGAGCAGAATTCATTATTCCATCAAATATGGCAAGTCATCCATCTAGGGGTACATCTAGTTGTTTTTTGCTAAATGTGAGATGAGTCTTTTTGCTTGTTTTTATCAGCAATAGTTTTCTCCTGGGAACTCTCTCATTTTTGCCCAGTCTCTTTCTTATTGTTGAATCATGAACTCTGACCTTAACTCAGCCAAACGAGGCCTGCAGTGCTTTAGATGGGTTCCCCTGTGACCTACTGGATGAGTCATCAACATGCACATTTTGGTAGGCTGGCCACTCTCAGGAAGCTTCACCACTGTTTTAAGTCTCTAGGGTCTCAGGTGTCTATCCCAGCTGTTTCAGGCAGCTTGGAGACAGTTCACACCTGGGACATATCGCTAGTAGATGACATATATTCATGTTGGTGAAATATACCTTCTCAAAGATAACTGCAGTGTATTAGTTATTTGAAACTAAATGCACGCAAAGATATTCTCCAATAAGAGCAAAAGATTTACGACTTACTCTGTAAGGCCCTCATTAATAAGGTACAAGTGGCACAGACATCCGAGGCATGTATATGTATGAGAACATCTACCAAGCGGTAAACAGAAAGGATTCAGGAATCACTGTGAATTAGATCTATACTGATTTAGAAAATGAAATAGCCATCAAGATGCTGCTGTTATGAAACATATAGTTATTTAAAATAATATGCCCAGGTTGGGCGGTAATGATTGAACGTATGGGTTTACTGACATTGAAGTTATACTCATAGCAGCAAAACTCGGATTTCTCCTGAGGAATGAGGAGCATTAAATGATGCTTTAAATGATTTATTGTACCCTACAGACTCTGGCTGTTTCAAACATTTTATTTGCTTTAAATTGTCTTATTTTTAATCATCTTAACATTGATCTTTTGCAGCTGCACAGCAGTTTTGTCAGGTTGTGGGTGATGCATGGTTTTCTTAACATTTTTGCTGTTCTGCCTATATGTTGATATAATGGATATACTCACACTTCCTCCTGCTTTTGTTACCATTGTGGGTGATTTTATAGAGTCAGCCCTCCCAGCCTTCAGTTCCTGAACGGCTTCCTAAATAAATGAATTCAAATGGAGTGTGAAGGATGTTTATAAGATGTGTTTTTAGCGTTTCCATTCCATGACCACACCACAATCAGGATGTCTCTTTCTCTTCCTCCAAATGAAACCTAATACCATTTCATATTAGCTAAAAATTTTGAAGTGATTTTCACTCAGTTCTATTGTCGGTGATCTTCAGAATAATATGGACACCTGTTATAGTGCTCACTGGTATTACAACAGGCTTTGTTGATGTCCCGTAAGCGCTCAGATGGAACTGCTCCATGGCCTCTTGGCTGGCTTCTCCTTTCTTCCTTCCTACTAGCTTTTGTTGCAATCTGCCAAGCACACACATGCACACATACACACACCTGATCTTGACTCAGACCAGGTTTTTCGGAATCTGCAGGACCATGTGGCGGCTTGTTTTTATTTAAAGAGGGTACATGTTTCCAGTAATCTCAGTTGGACATCTGGTCAATGGTGAAAAGCTGGATTTTAAATTAAAATAAAGTTTGTGTTTTACTAGAGCCAGAAAAAGATAAAAACAGAGAAGGGGACATACAACTGCTAAATAAATAAGAGGAGCTTATAGCAGGCCATGAAGAATATTGTGTTTCAGTGAAAACATTATTTTTAGAGTATCCAGCCACAAACAGCGAGTCATACCTGGCAAATGTAGATATAATAAGTAGGCCAGGATTCCACATGTAACTATGACACATGCTCACTTTGACACATAGGCCTAGCTTTGGAGAGCCTGTTTACATCCCCTGAAATTTAAATATATACAGAATTCTGCTAATGAATCTTGATTAGTCAGTCCAGGATTCACAACATGACATCCTTCCACGATGGCACCTGTACAGCACATGTTAACATCAAAACCCTACATGTGTTTATATGAAGCATTTGGCTTTTATGATCAGTGCTGACTGTTTTTAGGTGGCTGCTGCTGCTGCATCCTTTCTTCTTGCTGTGAAAATGATCAGGAAACCCATGGATGTTACTTTTTTGAAGCACACAGCCATCCAGCCATCCGTGTCAGTTTCTGACACAAGCAACTGATTTGCGGTTTGTCAGTTACACATGTTCTTGTTTCCCACAGATGACAGTATAATAGCAACTCAAATGTCCTATGTCTTTAAAAAATAGTCCAAATTGACAATGGGATCTGGTCAGATTTGTAATGGATATATTCTTTTCGTAGCTACTTACCACAGAGGCACGTTCAAAGGGCTGGGCATTGCTTGTTATTTAGTGGCAGATTAGATTTTTCAAAGTCGTTGGGTGTGTCAGTGAGCTTTTCTAGAGATATCATGCAGTTTATTTAAGAATACATGAAATCCAAATATGTGGTTTTGGATTAGCATTCCTGTGGTCCCTCAAGAGTCTCGGCTCATCTCTTCATTATCTGACAAAATAATTGAGTCTCCACCAGCCCACCAATGAAGATTAGAGGATATCAGTCTTTCCATCGCTTTGCCTTGATACTGTTCCCACCCTTCCTCCCTTTGGAGTTGCAGCTTATGCGGCTGGAAGCAAACTCACAGCTACAGGGGAAAGGAATGGAGGAAACCCTTTTCCTCCATACCCGGCCAATGCTTTCTTCCCAAAGGGTACATAATGGCGATGTGAACAGTGGAGGCATGCTGTCCCTGGCCTTCACTTGCAGGGCTGGACCAGGGTGTTTAATGTAACACACATTATCAAGCCTTAAAACCTCAATCCTCTGGGTAGGTGGAAATGTTGACGCTAAATTGGTCATATAGCAAATTTCTATATTATGTATACTAAGTGTAACATAGTTAAATTGCAAAAACTGGAGCTTTAATTAAGCAGTCACGTCACTCTGGATTAACTACCATAATTGGCTTTTGCACTTCCTACATTCTAACAAAGAGAAGAAAGAAAGAATACAGACGCTTCAGTGCTATAGGTGGGGAAGCCAGCCGCCCACTGATGAAGCACTGGGAGTAGTCTGTGAAAAATATTATAAAATGTTAATAACACTACTAAAATAAAACACCACTGTACTAAAATGTGGAAACAGAAACTATGTGACCATCCAAAGTGAGTGAACTCCCTGCACCAAACTTGCAAGTGTAGGCTGACACCAGCCACTGGGACAGGATTAAACCCTTAAACTAAAACAACTCCAGTTTGATACCAAAGTAAAATCTGACTAAAATAAAGTGCAGTCAGTGCTCTTACTCAGTGCATGTAAACAAACTGTTACAAGTCAGCTTCGAGATAACATAATTTTTAGCGTCTATAAAACCTTAAAATTAACACATCACAAACAGTTATTGAGTTCGTTGTTTTCCATTTAAAGAAAAAGTTATGAGGAACCCACAAATTATTTTAGTAGCACCATATTTAAACATAAAGACACAATAAATGATGAAGAATTCAGAAGGTTTGGCTACATATTCATTCTTTATGAAGCATTATTTCATGTCTCATTCCACACTCAAAAGAGAAATGGTAAATACGTCAGTAGGGTGCCAGGACATGATCTGTTAGAGATGCAGCAAACCGGATGATTACTAAACTTGCCACTGTATGACGTCAGTTCAAGGAGGATTTACTTGCTTTTCCCTTTCATCATATCACAAAACTGAATGTCAAATTTCCAGGATTTTGAAGACCTTTAAGATTTTCTCTCCAGGTTGGTTTAAAAGCTTAGCTTTACAGATGCATTCTTGACTTATTTATTTATTAATTGTTTATGCTCATAGATCATGGAAAGGTCAATCTAAAAACAACCACAAAAAATTAAAAAGCACCCACTATTGATGGGCTGAAGAGGAACGGGACCAGGTATAGGACTCCAAAAAAGTGTGTTAGTGCAAAGCCCACAATATGTGGGCACAGACAGTTTTTTTAGGTTAAGCGTGACCATGTCATGACATCAAAAGGCATTTAAATCTTAATTTAAAAAAAGTACCATGGAAGTCTTTGATTTTTAACCTTACACCTCTGGTAACCACTGGCCATGAGGGAAAAATGTAAATAAAGTTTCACACCTGGGCCCTTGGTTGCACTGTTTTAAATGGTATTACCTCATTTAAAAGCCATAAATTAAACTGCTGTTATCGTTATGAAGGATTAGTGACAGACAAAAAGGTTGAGTGAGGAGTAATGAGAAGTGGAGAGCAAGGGTGGGAAGGTGGAGGGAAAGAAAATGTGAGATCTGGCTCATATCTGTGGGGGAGCGGTAGCTAGGGCCGGACGAGTTAACAGATGTTTTAAAGTGCTAATCTAATCTTTATGCCAGGCCTCCCCCCTCCTCTCTCTCTTTTTTTTCTCTTTCCCCTCTCCCCGTCTCATTTTTTTTTCTTTACTCCTTCTTCTTTTTCTAGAGGGATGCTGGAAAGACTCCAGCCTGTGTTAATGCATCTCAGGAGCATCATGTACTGCCGCTGCTCAGTGCTGAGCCCTGGTTATTCATGCATCTGTTATCAGCCCTGATTTCAGACTAAGACACATGTGCAATAGCAATGAAGGAGTCTGCAGTACGCCGAAAAATAAACTTGCTTTGTGAAGATGCCTAGGGATGAAAGGAAGGATTAAAGCAAGGTAAAGATGAGTGTATGTCTTTACAATTCTCACTCTGGCACCTTTTTGTTTTGTTGACTTTGCTGTTTATTTACGCACCACCAAAAAGTGTGCTGCGATGGTATTATATGGCTCTGATGCAAGATGAAGGGGGATTACACTGACCTTTTATGTTAGTGGACCTAATAAATTTGAGGCTTACTCTGAGTTTTAACTCATTTCCTCCTCTTGTCACTCTGTTCCTTGAATTTCCCTTTTGCTTTTCCTGCCTTCCTCCCCTTTGCTGCCTGATAGGAGGGAGGCTTTGTGTCAGACAGTACCTGCATTGAAATACACTGACAGCTCCCTCAGATTTAGCGGATGTACTTGCACAGGAGTTAATCTGACTCCACACAATTTAGCAGCTAACCCAAATCCTGTGGTTAAAACCTCACGCTAGACAAGAAACAAAGAGGCACTGCCAGCAAAACCCACAGGTCACAAAACCTGGAAACCAAGCCAGAGATTAGAGGTACATGCTGAATCCTGGGAAGAAATAAAGCCCTAATATTTATGATGACATAAGCTGTTAATCACTTATAGGTCCACAGATCATTTCCATGGTTTGATTTTCACATTATTTATTTTGCCTTCCCTTTTTTGTCATTATATATTTTCTTGCATCTTAGGTAAATTTAAGGGAATCAGTGAATGTGGTTGAATGCTGGCTGTTTCTTCTCCTATGACATGTCCTAATGCCGATTCCTGCTTTGCCAACCACGCAACATGTTGAATGTGCAAGTCATAAAATACACTATGATGAGTTCACCCTGGCAACAAGTACCGGAGCTCCGGCAACTCACATCCTTCTGCTGTGCTCGCTCCCTTTTCCTCTGTGTACTACTAACCATCTGGAGAAGAGTGATATCGTTGAGGTAAACACACCAACAGCTGTCAGCCAGGCTTCGCTCTCTCCTGTTGCCGTCTCTCGCTTCCTTCATTGCTTGATTCCACCTTATATGTCCTGTTTCAGTCATTCTGTCCCTTCCTTTCTGTTTGTTTCTTGTCTGTTGGCTCATCAGTGGGTAAGCACAGTTGATGGATACATTTGTGCTGCTTTTCCCTTCTGGTGTGGGCCCTGTGAAGTGAGTGATGGAGGACACCAAGGACACAGACTGAGTGATGGGTTTGGTTAATGGCAGATACGTCTGACTTCATTAAAACAATTTCCTGGGACTTTGAGAAAGGATGCAACTTGAGTCTTAGTTTTTCATTTTTGGCTTTGCTTTCAATATGTACTAACATTGTACTCTAAACCTTAATTGTGCGAGCTTGGAATATGGCAATGTTGTGTAAGTCTGAAGGGTGTGAAAACATAATGAGTAAGGTTTTAAAGGAGGATTTATGAGGTATAACTTCACAGAGTGGTTGAGTACTGTTACATGCAGTAGTGCAGAGTGCAGGGTCATGTTTTGCATCCATTCATAGCTTGTTCTGATTAGTGAAACATGCCAAAACAAGTTCAAGGAAATCATTTTATGACACAATTTAACCGGTTCCACGTAACCAAGTACAATTACAAGGAATACCCAAGGCATACTACATGACAGTTTTCACGGAGACTTTCTGGTACTACTTTAGATGGAAGTACTGTATGAACTGTATACCAGTTTTTTATGTTTATGAAGATATTATGGCCAAATTTTCAGGCTCACCTTTAGTTTTCCTTCAACTGTGAAGTGGTTTTAATATTAAATCTGGACAGTTGGCTTATTTGCAGCCTTTTTCAGGGGGGAATTAAGAATAAGAAATAAGAACATCTCCTTCCTTTTCTCTACTTCAGCGGTGCAGTACATTTCCCTGAACACGTGCCTTGAGTGTTAAAAACAAATCAGTGGTGGTGAGAGAAAAAAGGAATAGCAAAAAGGATGGAAAGAATGAATGCAATTTCCATTTGAGCAAGGTCAGCATCTGCATTGCAAGACACCTGTAAAAACATAATTTTTCATCCTTCAGCTGTAAGGGAATTGGAAGAGGTAAGGCGGAGGTGGAGTGGAGAGGGCCTGGAGAGATGGACACGGGGTCAAAGAAGAGGGAAAAAAATGTTTGATTAACACATCATGCCTACAGATATTTTCACTCAGGAAGGACCGACAAAGAGGAATTTTTGAACAACAGCTGGAGCTCATGTACCTCTGCGTCTCCAGATCAAGCCGACATGCACACAAGGTTGGAGAACTGGAGGCAGGCGAATGCAGTGGCCCTTCCTGACTTCAGGGGTCAGTGTTCTGGCTCGTGGCTCACCTGCTTCCAGCCAGCCCACCTGGTGTTTTGACTTGCTGCACCTGCCTTACTCTGTGACCCAGAGGTCTAGTTCTTCTCAGTCATTTTCAGCATGAGTCTTGCCTTTGAAGCTCAGAGGTGAAACCCAAAACCTTCGCTATCTGTTTTATGTGTTCCAGACTGAAACCACCAACAGCACCAGCACCACCACCAGCACCAGCAGCAGCAGCAGCAGCAGCACACAACTGGAATATACATCCACATCTGCTATAGTAATTTCAGACACTATGATTTTATTGTATGACACACTATATGTATCTAAATGCAATTTAGTGTACTTAAGGGGTTAGCATGATTGAAAACTGTTTCTGATGTCCAAAAGGGATTTTTTGTGGCCATTAAGGGTCTTTGACCCCAGCAGTATAAAGCAATGCCCTGAATCTCCTCTTGCTGGTATATCACTGTCATCTTGGCTTTTATTTATTACAGCTGTTTGAAAAACCTGCAGCGCAGAATATATGTTGCTGGGACTTCTTGCCAAATCCATAGGCTTTAACAAATCCAGCTGATATTCCTTTAGAAATATATGAAATCAAAAGAGCAAATTTATAGCCATCAGAGTTATCAAATTCCTAAGATTTATTGTCTCACTGTGGCTTATTATTTGTTTACACAGACTAATTTATTCAGGCATTATAATAAAGTTTAAAAATGTAAACTCTTACACCGTCATAGTCATTCAAACTATGCCTTAGACAGATATTCATACAGGTTTCATATGTACAGTGGGTGGGCTGTACAGTTGACTTAGCAGTGGTTTTTGTGGACCAGGTTAGGGAACAGGGGACACCAGGGATTAACCAGGTTTTCTCCATCTGTGTCTCCCCTTGGCTCTGTTGGTGTGAGTGGAAATAAGCCAGTCATCATGAACTCAGCCTGCACTGTAGTAAACCAGGAAGCAATCCCCACGCCTCAATGACATTGCTTATATTTGACAGCTGGTATATGATACTAAAGAGCTCTGATGTGGTCCGAAGTTCAGCTGCAGCACTGATTACTGACACATTTCACATTTACATTTCTAATGACACTGAGTAGGAGTAGTTTTTTCAAAGGTGATGTTTTATATATAATGTTTAATATTTTTTTTTTTGTTCCCTTAAAAATAGAGGATCACATTAAACATTCTCTAAGTATGGATGGGAAGTAAAAAGTGAGTGGTTGATGTGTATCCTGTGTTAGACTTGTAGCCTTTCTGGGCCAGGGTGCACCTCACCTCTAACCCATAGCCAGCAGCCTCCTCCTGCAACCCTGAACTGGATACAAAGATAAGAAAATGGATGGATGTTCCTGATAGGTCATTTTTGATAAGTATCAAAAACTATCAGTGGATTAGGGGCACTTTTATCTACATCTACAGCTACCTTTAACCTCATGTCTTTATACTTCTGTGCAAAATCTGAGTTGAATTGCATGGGGACGTGTGAACATGAAGGGTTGCCTGTCTCGCTGTATTGGTGACCTGGTGACCTGACTGGGGTGTACCCCACATCTCATGCTACGACAGCTAGGATAGCTTCCAGCACCCTCTGTGACTCTTGGATTAATGGTTAAGGAAATGAATAGCTGGATTAGCTATATAACTAATAAGGATTTGAATATAAATAACGATTTTTTTGTGGTGATTTCAAAGACTACAGTCAGTATCTTGATGCATGCTCAATCATCCAGGTAAGTAAATCCCAAAAGGTTGATTCTGTACATCAATGATCAATCATGATCAATTCTCTTTGATGGGCTTTGATTAGTGGCTGTTGATCAATGGTCATGACAGTTTGCCAATTAATGATCAAAGAACTGACCTCACAGCCTGTTGTTCATTTCAGTCATTGTGCAAATGTAGTGTTTATAAGGTTGGTGATACCTGCAGTCAGCTGAGACTGAAGAAGTCACTTGGATTGGATGGAACATTTCTCCCACTGAAAACGCTACGTCCAGATGAACAGAATCGACCTTTTGGGACTATAGTCAGTACGAAAAAATACATCAATCTTTTGAGGAAAATATTTTGACTATATAAGCTATACTATTAAATTATTGCAACATATTTCTCTGGGGCAGACTTTTATATGTGACTCATCGATGAGCACTGAGGATATCATCAAAAGAAAATTGTCGTCTGGTTTTAATAATCTTGAGAGACCAGTGCCCCACATTATGAAATAACATGGGTCATTTCTACCCTCTTCTACTGACCTCTGATCTGTCTGGAATATATTTAAAAGAATCCAGACACCTGCTCATAAGTGTGGCAATGCTGCCCTGTTACTAGGAGTAATCCTCCACTGCTCGAGTCCTCGAGCATTGATTTATGGACTGAAGAAGATGATCCTCTGGTGTGACTGGGTCAAGGCTGCTGCTGCTACCTAGCTTTAAACTGCACACACCTGACAAGATAAGAGTCACCATATCCTGTCTTTATCCTCTACAATTTCACCCTTAGGGATTTGTAATCAGTGCAACTATGATAGAAAGGAAAAGAAAAGGTGTTACCTGGCTTTTGGCCTCACTGCAGAATCATTAACACATAATGAGGACAGTTGAATATGCTGCATTTAAAGCAATCAAATTTTTTTTAATGTTCTTAGTTATTATACAAAAATTTCCAGCTTGTTCTTATGAAGACTTATTTCAGTCCTTTAGTTGTAAGAAACAAATGTACGATTTAACAACGAGTTGGAGTCAAGTACTTGAAGAAGTTTAGGGGTCAGGCTGGAAGGCAGCTTGGGCAGCTGACTGAAAAAAATCAGGTGAGGAAAAAGTGAACTTGATTAATGTGCTGAAGGATCAGAGTGATAAATGAGGCAGCGGGAGGGGTTGTAGGTGAAAGAGTGAGTAAGGGTCATGAAATAAGAGAGGCCAGAGGTTATCGTCCAACCACTGCATGAACGATGACGTGTTACAGCACATGCTGAAATGTACTGGCAGTAACCCAGAGTGCTATTTGGTAGAATGCACATACTCTTTGTGAACATGAGATCATAAAACACATGTGAGGTGCACATCTTTAGCTGCTTATTTTCATGGTCTTATTTATCTCATCTCTCTCCCTTTCTCTCTCTCTCTCTCTCTCTCTCACGCCCACACACACACACACACACACACACACACACACACACACACACACACACACACACACACACACACACACACACACACACACACACACACACACACACACACACCTGTGCACTCCTGACAGGTGTTGAGAGATGAAATATACAGGGGAAATGGGTTTATAGATTTCCAGCTGTACGCTCTGGACAGTTACCACCATTGCACTGCAGCAGGGCTGCTTCACATCCAGTATGCATGTGCAAAATTGGTAAGGTAGTCCTTACCAGAAGTAGTCTTCTTTTTGACGCCTCAACACACTTATTTAATACACATATTGCCATGCCTGCACACATATCTACTTCTAAAGATGTAATGCATACATCGGTAGTGGTATTTGGTAATGGAATGTTTTAAATGCATAGGAAATCTGCACAATCTGAAATCTCATCCTCTTCTCATCTGTGGAGGCAGGCCTGTGAAAGGTAGGATATTAAATCTTAGAGCCTGGATTGCTGTAGGTTATTTCGACAGGAGTAGGCACAGATTTTTATATTTCTGTTATCAAGAAATGATCAAAGAGGAAATACTTATATCAAGGGAATGAAAACATGAAAAGAGATCTAAAAATAAAAGATAAAGGAATCATTTATACATTCAACTAGCTTAATGGGGATGCATTCTTTTAAGGCAGGGTCCTCCAGTTAAAAATGCAAGAATGCTGTTCAGTTAGTCTAAACCCCTCCATTCAGTCTTTACTCATTCCAGCTACCTCCATTGATACATGTGATCAAAAGCATGTGTGTGGTGTTCTTGTTTTCCTGAAACAGTTAGAAGAAATTTCCTCTTTTGTTTAAATTTGAAACCAGTAACAGTGTCATATTTGTTCTCTGTGGGTTTCCTCTTTCTGCTCCAAGTGACTGAAGAAGAATGTGTATATTAAAGATATTTCATGCATTTGGGCTCCAGAAAAGGGAAAAAAAAAAAGTCTCCCAACAGTTGTGCTGTTTGCGCTGTTTATTAGAGGTATATTGTCAAACATTTTACAAGCTCTTGTTTAAATGTTTCCATTTAGAGAGAAGAATGCAACACTGAAACATTTACCAAGCTCAGCAGAGAACACACTTATAGCCCCTGTTTGAAAGGCACTAAAGTCCCTGTTTTAACATCAGTCATCCTTTAAAAAAAAACATCTTGACACATGCAGACACAACTAGCTAAGACACCTGTTGTTACACACGTCAGTAGCTACAATACACAGAGCTTACAATTGGCTTGTTAGTTGAGCTTTTGTAGGCCACACCACTTACGTCTGCTATTGTGTGTTGCACACTGAAAAGTGTTCAATGATAACATGAGAAGTAACACAGACTGTTAATTCAATACACTGAACATTTGCATGGATGTAAAGCTACCTTAAGTCACTTCATTTGGATCGCAGACTTTTAATATGCTGTATGCTCTATTGAGTGCAGGTATCTTAAATATGTTAAAGATTAAATACACCATATTGCAGCTATTTAAATAGATAATGTGTCTTTTAAGTTAGAATCAGGATTCAGTGGATTTATATATAATCACAAGACAACTATCACTGGATTTCCTCAGTCTGCAAAATAAATTTACAAAAAAAAGTCTCTTTTATTTAAATAATAATGTTAATAGTACATTCAAATAATAGCATAATAGTTCCTCAGCATTATTGTTGTGGTTTTTAAATAGCTTGATGAAGGAGTGTTTGTGAAGGGGTGTATTATTTTATTACCTTTCATAAAAACATATGAACCCTTCTTCCCAGTTCAAATACTGCAGAAACAACGCCGTCTCAAAGTCTGGATGCCACACTGGTGCCATCGTCAAATTGCTAATGCTGCCGATCATCAGTAAGTCCATCAGAACAGTAAAGAACTGTGTAAACCCTGCTCTAAAAAAAGCTAAGCACATATGCATGTGCCTGTCAGACCGTCTTTGTCAAAGCTAGATGTGTAGCAAACATGAATATACACTTCTGCTGTAATAGCAACCAGTCGGTTGATGATGTGCACTGTTGCATTGTAGCTAAATGGCAGAAATTAAACGACAGGGCAGTTTGACCATATTTCTGATAACACTTGTTCCTCTCCTGTTTTCTAATTACTTGTTAATTATATATATATATATATATATATATATATATATATATATATATATATATATATATATATATATATATATATATATATATATATATATATATATATATATATATATATATATATATATATATATATATATATATATGTATAAGGGTCTGTCTGTTTCTCTTTCATCCCTTTCCCAATCTCTCACTCATCCTTGGTATGTTGCTACATTTGTCTCTGTCACTCAGTCTAAAATTAGTTGGCTTCTAGAGTCTCTTCTTGCCTTCTCTCATCTGCATTTTCATGCTTCTGTTGCTTCTTTTTTCCCACCGACCACGTGAGTTTGTCACTCGGTCCGAGTTCTCTAGCTCACTACCGACAGCCGCAGCCCTCCACAACCATGTCCTGATAATTTTTCAGCACAACTCGGTCTTGAGAGTCCAGGTAGAGCAGGGCGATGGGACTGAGAGAGGTTGGGACGCAGCAGGCCCGGGGCACTGCTCCATTCACAGAGTTTACCAGAGTTTGCACCATGGCGTGGCTTGAGGAGTTCATATGGTCAGCCAAAGGAAAGCGACACTCACCCAGGCAGAAGAAGGCGTCGTAGCCACTGGGTGCAATGATCCACTTTTCCCAGCCCACGTCATTGAAATCTACGTAAAGTGGATGGCGGCGGCATCTATTGCGGGAAAGGCGTTTCAGTTTTGCAGAACGACCGCCGTTTCTTTTCACCCTGCCACGTTCGCTCCAACTGATTCCTCCTTTGTCATCCGCCCAGCTCGGCACAGTATACCCCATTCTTTTGTCCCTTCCCCAGATTTGGTTTCTATTGAGACCCTTGTTTTTATTCTTGACCCTTGCCTTTGCTCCTTTTCTCCTCTGGCCATTACCAGGGTTTCTTCTACCATGTTTGACTAAAGGCTGTCCACGACCATCATGACTGTAAGTAACCAAGAGGGGTCTCTCTTGGGCCCAGCTGTGATCGTCTTGTCCCACAGATCTGCACACCCTCAGGTGTGCCTCTTTTGATTTCTCCGTCCCCTCACTTGCAGCAGAAGAGAGGTTCTGCTCAGGAAGTGAGGTGGTGTTTTCAGGTCTGACCTCCAGGAGGAATCCTAGGCTGCCAGTCCCAGCATGGGCCTCATGTAGGAGTTCTGCGCTAAGACTAAAAGCCTCCCAGAAACCACTTGTTTTATAACTACGGAGGCCATTGGTGAGTAACCTTGTTTCCAGCAGAGTGGGCTCAGGGTCCTCATGGTGCTCAGAGAGGAATAGGTTTAGTCTGTGGGGTCCAGGACCCAGAGATGCTCCGTCACTGCGACGGAGGCGGAGCTCAGCAGAGAGCACACTCTCATCTTGAGGGATGGAAGAGATATTGAAGGAAATGTGCACTCTGGTATGATCCTCTGCACCAAGACTGTCTCCAAGGGGCTCTGAGTGGAAGAGTGACAAAGCAATATAACAGTTTAGTAAGACTTTATTTGAGCAATAGCAGGAAAATTGTCAGACTGTATAGCGCAGTCAGCAAATAACTTAACATTGTTGTTTTTCAAAGAAACTTAATTTAAAAAAAAAAAAGAAATCTATATCAGATAGATTTTTTTAAGAAATTTGCGTTAAAAGAAGAAGGTAACTTTACCAAACCTATATCACTAAAAGCCTTATAGTTACAGCATGTGGGTTAATTCCTTTATGAATTTTCCTCACAAAAATGCAACATTAACTAATGTCAGCCTCTGTATTATCAAATAATTGTACTGGCAAAAGTTGGGAATTCCTTCAGTGCTGCTACAGGATTACCTGAGCCTTGGGATTAGATTAAATGACTGTGTGTGCTCCTCCTTTGTCATTTTATTAGTTTGGAGCAAACATGTCTGACAGGAATATGCAGTGTTAACTCACTGATGGTTCACTGATAATGAACCATTATCGCAGGTCTTCATTTATTCTAGCTTGTTGTGCTGAAATAAGGGCAATGGGGAGGCAAATGTGCTGGCCAGGATAGGCCCAACAGCAATGTTTCCCTGGTGAACAGGTTAATCCAAGTATGATGAGAAGAGTCCAGAGTTTAGATTTTCTCTTAGTCTAAATCTGATCTCATACATGTTTTGAAAAGAAAAAAGGATCCACTTATCTCATTTTATAGTGTAGTATCTTATTTTGACTGTTAAAAACTGACATACAAAGACTTACAAAGGTGTGTTACTGCTATAAAAGCTAGAATCAGCTCAAACAGATATAATTCATATATCTTGAATTTAGTTTGACATCAAGAGGAATCAGTTGACTGCGTGCCATCTAATTGTGTAAGTAAGCTTACCATTGTGGTGGAAGCTGCGTATAGTGTTGGCCTCCTGGATGTGCTGACTGGGGAAACTAAATGAAGGGTCCTCTACTAGATGGTACTGCTGCTGGTGGAAGTGGTAAAGATCCAGGAGGTACCGTGGCACCGGCACTCCAGGCCTTGGGTCAGGCTGAGACTGCAGCCCCAGTCGGCTCAAAAGGAGACTCTGGATGGTCTGAGCCAGACCGGGATCCCGGAGTGATGGTGACAAAGCGGAAGGTGTGGGGTGCACCCTGCCATGATCGATCTCGCTGGTGTCTCCACCCTGGCGACCAGACGAGGCATGAGGTAGCAGCAGGACCATGAGGAGCAGGAGGTTAGGAGGGAACATGGTGGACCTGGAGGGAGATGCGGAGGTGAGGAGAGGTAATAAGGTAGATAACAGAACAGGAAGAGGAAGTGGAAAAAGAAAGGAACGCATACAAAGTAACCTAAACATCAAAGAAAAAATTTGCGAATTCAGGTCATGCACCACTCTGTCCTTCCTTCTGTGTGTTTTAAATAAGAATTTAAATCATATGACGACATGACACAATATAAAGTATTGCTTGAAATCTGCAAAAGAGATAGCCCCAGAGAGATGCTTCTGGACTCTGTATATTATGCTTATGTCTTCTCCTTCCTGGACACACTAGTTTCTCATCAGTCTTCAGCCTTCATGTGGCATATGTTCAAGAAATTTACCATTCACATGTCCATATGAAGTTGTTTGCTTGCTACTCCTGGTTGTAGAAACAGTGCTACTTTGTTTTTTCTTTGTTAATTTATTGCAGGCTTCTTCCCCTAGAGATCCATTTATCTCACAGGACACCTAAGCAGGAGTAATTAAACAGTCTCTATCTGTAATTTAATCATGCTGCATGTTTGTGTGTGCTCTACTGTAGTAGTGCTGTTGTGTGTGTGTGGATGCTTGTGATGTGTTTGGTATTTACAGAGACCTGATAGAGTGACATGTAAATAGATTTTTTTTCTTCCCTTTTTTTCAAATGACTTGAGAAAATACTTATTCAAGAATTAAGTAGCTTTTTAAAAATATTTTTTATTTGAGGTCTAATCTAATTAACCCCTTAATTATAGGAAGATTAAAGAGATAGCTCAGGCATCAAATAGCAGATTTAAACGCTAAACGCTGAAAATGCTCAGTTTAGTCTGATGTCAGGGTAAATTCTGGTATTTTAATATAAAAAAATAGTGCCACAATAATTGCTCACTGACTGTAAGCCAGCTGAATAATTGGACTTCATGTCTTCTACAGTGATATGATCAAAACAAATGAAAGCTTTTAATGTCGCAGTTTTGAAAAATATGAGCTTCAGGGCAGCATTACTTTAATGCTGCTTTGATGCGAGTAATGCCACTGCAAACCAATCAAAACAAATCTGCATTAAATCACGAATTCAAGGCTGCCGTCATGCGCAGAGGTATCCACCACACAATTATTATTGTGTTGTTTTATTTTGCAAATAAAACGAAAAGAAAACAAATACAAGAAATGGGACATCTCATTAGAGTTTAGATGTGCATGCACTGGCATGCTCTGCTCAGCACACACGTTGTATTCCCTCCGTTGGGTCATCCAGAGTTAGATTCATTTGCACCTGCACAGCCCAGTTGCCTGTAACCTCCCTATTTCTTTCATATTCCTGCCTGCTTCATTCACTTCACTCATACAAATGAGTGAAAAGATTATATTCGCAGTCATTAATTTGACTTGAAACCCACAGATGCTGCAAGAGCACTCTTTTAGCTACACTTGATTTTGTTGGCAGGGCATTCAGTGCTGGAACGTGATCACAGACAGGGGTCACACAAATACTACTGCGACCTGGCCAACACCTTACATCTCTGTAGTATGAGGGTTAAGAAGTGAGTGAATTATTGCAAACCAGCAAGGTAATGGCTAGCTTGACCTGAAAAGGTTGAGCTAAGGTGTTAAAGGGTCAGTGCAAAGGTGCAAAACTTGTTTACCAGGCAGAAAAAAACATCTGCACTGCAAATCAGATGAACTGCTGCACAGTAAAGAAGAACAGAACAATAAACCCCATCTGCATCTAAATTTATGTCTTTTGCAGGACTTTAAGTTTGGCTTTATCTTTTTTCTCGTCCAAGTGCTCACCTATCTCTCGCTCATTCTTGCTTCTATCTCTTTATCTCTCGCCTGTAAGGGACAGAGAATCGATTAGGGCCTCTACAGCGAGATAACAGAGGAGTTTATGACTGAGTAAACACATAATGACGTTGTAATGACAGCTAATCTTACCACGCTGTCAGAAAAAAGGTTAGAAAGAGGTCACAGGTGTGAAGGTGTGTATTTTTATGTATATGTGACTGTGGGTATGTGTACCGTGTGTGGTACGTGGCTCAAAGGGCAAGCCTGGGAAAATAAGCCACCTCTAGCGTGGGATTGTTGCTAGCTGGCCATTAAACACCACACCCAGTGCTGTTTCACCTGAGGCAACGCAGCAGAGGACAATTACAGATTAGGAACTGCTGGACAACCTCTCCCATATATTGTGGAGGCTTGTAAAGCAGATTAAGGACAACAACACCACATCTCTCCTGTACTTTCCTCACCTACAAAACCACCCAGGTGACTCTGAGGTACAAAGGTTAGGTTGTCACACAGAAGGGTGTGTCGCAGCTGCAGCGAGGAAGAGGAACAGGGACAAAAACAGAGAAAGAAGTTTGGGAAAAGTGTCCTACACTGCTTTGTCAGGCTCTTTGTTTCCTCCCTGGGTGTCTGCCTTATGAATGGTTCAATCCACTTTCAAGGGAGGGCAAAGAGGATCCAGACTTAATTTAGATGTTTTATGTGTTATGTGCATCTGAGTGGGTGGCACCCAGATGTCAGCTCATTCAAGTTGGCTAGAAAAACTGACATTTTTATGATTACATTCCCCAGTTCCTTATTTTATCTCTGACTTTTTTATACCTTTCCTCTGGCTTAAACAATGAAACGTTCTGGAAGGATAAATTAGGAGAGCCGTATAATGAATGGGGTCAGGGATAAGACGAAATGAAAGGTATGGAGTTCAGCAGCCGTGTTTGTGTGTCTTTCCCTCTGTGCTCAGCCTATGAGACTTATTATATGTGACCTGACCTCATGAGCAGACAGCTGAGTGACCCTGGCATGCGGCGGACGAGTGTGGCTGCTGGTCTGCCCCGTGTCTTTCTGAACTCACTGATTAAAACCTCTGACCTCTGACATCCGTTTCTCTTTCTGCCCCTCTTTTTATCTGTTTATTTCAAACTCTGCTCCCTTTCCCCTTCCTCCTTCCTCCTTGCATTCCTTGAACTTTGTCCTTCTGTTGTCATACACCACCGTATATAACCCTGTTTTACTTTTCTTTAAGCACAGTCTCCCATGTCCCCTTCAAACCATCTTTTTTTCCTTTATTCTCTTACATCTTTTTTGTTAAAATGTCACTTTTCATGCTTTTCTGCGTCACCTTCCCCTTTCCCTATCAACTTTCTCCCTCTCCATCTCCCCCATTAGTTCTGCTCTTTTTTCCTAGGTCTTAAAATGAATGGTGTTTTTGCGGAAGAGTGCGGCAGACTGTTGCCGGGCCAGGGGGCCGGAGTGTCACCACAGCCGGCTGATTTATCCACTGCCGCTGTCTTCATGTTACGCCTGGTCCCTCAACTTTCCCTTCCTGTTGTTCTTCCCGTGTTTCTTTTCCTAAATTCCTCTTCTCACTCTCCCTGATTTCTCTCCCCCCCTTCCAAGCTCTCATTTTTCTGTGCTGCCGTCCCATTCTTTCAGAACATGATACGTGCAGCGCACATGCCACAGGGTTCATTTTCAGGCTCTGAGCTAACTCATTTTCTTGAAACTGTGCCATGTCGGATAGCCTCATGAGTCCAGATATGATGTGCTGTGTGCATATACACACCTGGGATCACTTCTGAGGATACATCTGTACTGGCTAACACTTTTTTCCCCCCATTAAAATGTATAAAGTGCGCGTGCAGTCACTATAATTAAATGTGAGGTTAAGCCTGTACCATACTCCCCATACCTAACTGATCATTAATGGTTGACTCTGGGCTGTGGAGT
This sequence comes from Oreochromis aureus, assembly GCF_013358895.1. Taxonomy (NCBI): domain Eukaryota; kingdom Metazoa; phylum Chordata; class Actinopteri; order Cichliformes; family Cichlidae; genus Oreochromis; species Oreochromis aureus. The sequence goes on along the minus strand of NC_052955.1, from coordinate 17,961,436 downwards.
TAATATATAATGGGGGTGGGGTGAAAAATGTCCAAAACAGTTGCAGTTGTGGCTCTGCTTTCTGAGGCGTAACAGATGAAATCATTAGAACAATATTCCAGGTAGGCTGCTGTAGAGTTTTATTGGAGTCTATTAGAACAGCACTCTAATTCATCCCAGCTGGACTGATTAGTTGGTTAATGACCCAGGCGTCCATTTCTGCTCTACACATACAGAACATACACGCACTTGGATACAAATGTGTCCAAGCACAGAGCACTACAGAGTTTAAACACAGGCTAACAGCCAGGCAGAGTGAGCGCAACACGGAGAAAAACTTGCCAATATATGTAACAGTGAAGGGTTGTAAAAATGTGAGACAACTTTGATATAGATTTAGAGTTAGCTCGCAAACACACTGTTTCCACAGCTTAACTGTAAATTGCTTTTTCTGGCTGGTCACATCTACACGCACATGCCTACGCGCACTGTTTTTTTGGCTTAAGTCTCAATTGTGAGGTAGAACAGAGCATCGGTAGTTCGGCATGTATTCACAGCTTGTCTCTTTCATCCTCACGCGGCTCTGTTCCTCAGCCCGGGATGCTGCACAGAGATCTCACAACTGCATTGTGGTTAACAGGAGGCCCTACTGAGGCACAACACTGTAACAGCATCAGTGGAAATACTGACATATCTAACCCATGACTGCTGAACGCTCAGAGACTGCCCTCGTTGTGTGTCTGACAGCTAAACCGATGTGAAATACAGAACAAAAACACACCTCTGCTTTTCACATTAAAGCTGCTGAGCATTAACACTGAGGGCCAATTCATACTTCGCATGTTGCACAGTGGTGGCGAGTTACGTTATGCTCTTTGAACCAATAATGGGCACATTATTCTTGGACAAGTTGCTTACCTGACAAGAGGTAGATTGAGCAATACAGTGGGCCAGCAGTGTATTCATATGCACGAGTGTGTGCGAGTGTGTTTTTCCCAGCGGAGACTAATGGTTTCAGCAGTGCAGTTCCTGTGGCCTGTGGTTTGACAGACAGATCTGTGCATGTGTGTGTGAGAGACAGAGACATAGGGACAGGGATGTAGTACTCACGTCCAGGTGTAGTGGGATGTATGCAGAGTCCATGGTTTATCCTTGAGCTCCAGTGTTACGATCCCTCGGCTCTCGCTCCCGCTCCTTTGGACAGAATGGACAAAGTGGACTGTTTACCTCTGTCTCTTTACCTCTCTCAGAGAAGCCAGTGCATGTCTCTCCTATGTCTCCTATGCAAATGTACTGTAGGTAAAGTCGCTTGCTCCATGCTTCTCTTCCTCTCTACTCCCTCACTCAGCTCCTCATCCTGTTGTCAGTGTCAGATAAGCAAACTCTTAAAAAACATCCACTAGCTTCCCCTCTGCCTGCCTGACCTCTGCTAGTAGGCAACTCCCTTTTCTCTGTCGCCTGCACTTCCACCCTTAGTTGTGTAAGACAGACTGGTACCGCTGCTAGAAGTTGCAAGAAGACAATAAATGTCTGTCTGTCTGTCTGTCTGTCTGTACTGTATCACAGGCAACAACTCCTTCTTGTTCCTAAACCTTACTATGTCTCTCTCCTTTCCTCTCCACTCTGTTCCTCCCTTTTGTATCTCCTCCCCCTTCCCTCTCTCTCTTTTCTTGCTCACATACATACACCCACACTCTCTCTCTCTCTCTCTCTCTCTCTCTCTCTCTCTCTCTCTCACACACACGCACACACACTTTTTCCTTCTAGTGTCCAGCTGGTAAACTCAGTTTAACTCTAAATGACTTTCCTGACCACTCAGATTCTCTCAAATAGTGATGTCACTAAGACCGGCGCTAGTACATTTACAGGCTGTTATCTCTCTCTCTCATACACACACAGAAACACGCACACACACACACACACACACACACACACACACGCACAACCACATGAGGATGAAAACTTAGAGATATGATAATGTGCACGCCATCAGAGTAAATAACATCAAAAGAAACATACACAATTAAATGCACAAAACACACACAAATAAATAAATAAAACATGTACAAGAGGGACTTTAAAGTCAGCACACAAATGCAGACTAACTGTTTTCCTCCTTTACCAAACTCACCTGCGGCGTTTCGTTGGCAACATTTTAATTTTTCCGCCAACATGCTCGCAGACAGTCTCTCCATCATTATAAATACGAGGCCTCATTACTCTGAATGAGAGCGAACGGATTCAGTTAGAAGACAAAAAGCTATGAATGGATGACTCATAAGAGCTTTCATGAAGTCACCAGAGCTGAGTGCTGTGATTGGATGAAAGTAAACATTGAGGCGGAAAAAAAAGAAAAAGAAAGAGGCTGCACTTCTACACTACGCAAGGTGCATTCGTCCTTCCAGCACAGAGCGGGTGGCGGGTTGAATTTGTATTCATGGGGTGGACCCATGAGAAAACGTCTCTTTAGGATGCACCGTCTCACATATTAGATCTCATCTGGAGAATCACTTGCCCACGTTCCTGTGCTCCTCCTCTCTGTACCCTCCACTTGCTCTTCTAGTCCATTCTCGTACAAACCCCCCCCCCCCCAAAAAAGACTCATTCACAGAGCTCATTCATCCCAAGGCTGAGTGACTGTCTCTGTTACACTGTTGCTTTTCTCTTGCAATACACACTGCTGGGGTCGGAGCATTCAGTCAAAGTTTTTTGAGGTTCGGGATGGTTTGCAGTGAAAGAATCTATGACCTGTGAAAGAAGAGATTACATAATGTGAGAGATATATTTATGTCCTGTTTGGTGCTTCTCACTACCTCTATGCTCCTTTTAGAAGCTGGAATGAAAACATTTGTACAAGCAGATCTTCCGTGGTTAAGTTCTTCTAACTCAGCATGACCTCTGACCTCCTTGAGGAGTGGTTTAATTGGTTTGATTGTGGATACAAAGGAACTTTTTGGCCTTTGCCACCTCCAAACAAATGTCAACTTCACTATCAGTCAGTGTGTAATTTCTTAGATGGACACAATTTCCTTGTCACTTGGTTCTTGGGTCTGTTGTAGTAAAAAGATATTTGAGGGCACACTGGCTCGGATCCGTGTTCACCTTATTGCCCTTTCACCATATCACGCAGAAAAGGAAATGTCTCTTTTTACATGAAAAAAAGCTACAGCTGGGAAAGGTTACCGTAACGCATTAACATCGTAACACAGAAAAACAGGTAAGCTATAACCGTTCACCATGAGGATAGTAAACAATGATTGTGGTGTGGATTAGAAGACAGGATATTTAACATTAATATGGTTTAGAGGTGTTGGTTAGAAATATTTAAAATTTTAAACAATGCTCAGCTAGGTTTTCTCTTCCACTTCCACTAGCTAACTAGCTACATAACTAATGGACAGCTGCACTCAAAAGCCTGGCTCTAGGCTCAAAATCAGTTGTTATTTTTAAATAATTTGTTGAGATTGTTAAGAATTTTTAGTTTAAAACATTAAAAAATGAACAAATTATAATTGCATCATGCATAAACATCTAATAATTGTGCTGCATATATTGATGAAGACGATGTTAGCATGTTAGCCACTTAGCTTCAGCTGTTCCCTGAATGCAATTCAAGACTGTATTTTCTATATAAAATTTATCAAAAGAAGAGACTAATACTGATCAAAAGCAACTGCCTATAACATGACTGACATTTTGGCATTCATGGCTATATTCAATATATTGAATATTAACGACAATAAGAGCTCCAGTAACCACTGGACAGATTCAAGGTGTTAAGGTGTTACCTCCTTATGGCATTCCTTAGTCAACTGTAGTTCTGTATATATATATTATATTTCTTCTCTCTTGAATAGTTTGGGTCATTCCTACTATTCGGTGCCATTTCAGTGTGATCACTCTTCATCAAAAAATACAAAATTTTGAATTATTTTAACATTTCATCTAAAAGAGGGATTTTCAACCTATAAGAAAAATGTATTGGTCCAGCTAAGGATATTATATTATAATATTTTTTAAAATCAAAGTCTTTACCCATGACGTGCCAAAGGTCCACCCTGTTACAGGACATTCAAATTTCTATTAATAACTGTTTTGAATACACAGTTATAGTAATATTTACATTTTCTAAAAGCTACAATGTCCCTTTTTAAAATCTGCAAGGAAATTTCAAATTTCAAAGCATAGCAATAACAGGGGTGACGGTAACAGGGGGGAGATTTTATGCTAAACTTAGCCATTACTACTAGTATGATGAACAACAAGCTAGTACATGGTGACCACTAAGAACCATTTTTAACATGTTTATTAGCCATATTATAAAAATTACAAAAAAAAAATTGTTTCCACTATTAATAAGCGTAACAGGTTGGACGTGTTATGCTTTGCCACATTACAAAATCTTGCTAAAACATTGAAAAAAGGGTTGATTAAAGAGTGGTACTTACTCGTCTTCTTCTTGAAAGTTTTCCCTCCAAAATATGTTACATCCGGGAGTGTCATGTGACTAAAAGAATAATCAGGTGATGTGTTCTATGGAATTCTTATCAGAGTAACAGGGGTGACAGTTGATTCAGGGACACAACATTTTTTAAAGATTTTAAGTATTAAACATGCATTAATAATAAAAAAAGAACATTTGATGAGGAACATTAGAAATAAGCCAATCCAGAAATGATGAAAAATCTAGATTTTTTTTTTTTTTTTAAGTTATATTTGTAACTGAAGTCGAGCAAGCATGACTGGGGACATAGTACTTTAGTGACTTGTGCTAAAATAAAAGTAATTTACTTTTAATGTATTTATCCTGTGTATATATCAATGTGTTCTATGGTAGAGGGGGGTTAAACATACAAGAAAATGGTTTAGAAATAAGCATTAGACAAGTTTTACACTAAATATACCATATTATGTCATTAGGACTCAAATGGCACCGAATAGTAAGAATGACCCGTTTATGTTCCATCTATTCATTCCTGTTCTCTCCACTCTGCTGTTGTAACAACTTACCTTATCTTATCTTAGCTTATCTTATCTTATCTTATCTTATCCCCTGGTCGCTGGCATCAGGTGAAATGTGTTTATTGGCACATCATTTATATTTTGTTGGTCCGAGAAACCACAAAGTCCTCTTGATCAATCTGTTATCCTCTTGTATGCTATTCTATTTCACCCCACCTAAATCCTTATCTGCTATTCCAGTTACTTTGCCTGTTGGTACTGATTGGTAAGCCAGTCTAATATTAAAACTGATGACCTACCTTACAAAGAGCTGTTGTTTTTACTTAATTCAAGGTAAAATATGACAGTTATATCCTAATACTTATAACTCTTAAGTGCTATGTCTTGAAAAGTCTTCTTTTTTGGTGTACTTAGGAAGACTCTTAATCTGGTACTTGAGATTAATAAAACATGTTGTAGTTGCGGCATATTGTCCCAGAGATCAAACTCAGAAGAAAAACAGAAAGAAAACATAAAGCACAGATTCACAGACCCTTAAATGCACCACTAGGGAGAGTCTCTTAAACCTTTCTGACCCACAGATGGGCCTCTCATTGCAGACTCTATAATTCAGGACAGGTTAAATTTAGGAGGAATGTGTATAAATGATGGAAAGGAAATCAAGAATATCACCCATTAAAGAAAATACCACAGCAGTGAGTGTTCACTTCATCTGTGGTAGGTGTCATTTAGCTCAAGCGAATCAAGAATGTAAACAGGATCTTCTGTATATGGGACACTTTAAGACAGAAAGGTAGCTTTAAAGACAATTTTTCAACATTAAAGTAATAGTTAGCCACAGCTCTGGCTTCACTGAGTGCCTTCCTGAAATGAGCGGTAATCCCAGCCTCCAGCTTTCCCATCCTCTGGAAAAGCTGTTGGCTGCCTGTCCCGCTGACTTCCGACGGGGGTGGAGAGAAACTTTTAAAGTAATACCTCACCGCCCTCTTAACAAGCCATCCATCCGTCCCTCATCCCAGTGTTCCCACCTCCATACTGCTCCATCCCTCCATGGACACAGAGTTTGAGGCCTCATCAGGAGAGGAGGGGGGGAAGCGGGTATCTGAATTACTTCCCTGTTCAGCCCCCCTTCTCTTCTTCTCTTTTCTTTCAGCAAATTGTCCGACATAATAACTTGTTGATTGGCATGATCATCGCTCCTTGGGTGGAAAGGAGAGCCTGGATAGAAAAGTTAACTTGGCGTCATAGTAATAGTAGCAAAAGCTGTAGACACACACATTTGTTTGTTTATTTGTGTGTGATTTTTCCATCCATTCATACAGTCTCTTTTGCTTATGCTTATCGAGGATGCTGGAACCTGTTGCAGCTACTATAGGGCGAGAGGTGGAGTACACCCTGAGAGAGACAGACAATCATTCACACCTATGGGCAATTTAGAATCACCAATTAACCTAAGCCCACTGCATGTCTTTGGACTGTGGGAGGAAGCCGGAGTACTTGGAGAGAAACCAAGCAGACACGGGGAGAACATGCAAACTCCACACAGAAAGGCCCCGGCCAGGTGGTGGAGGCAAACTCAGGACCTTATTCCTGTGAGGAAACAGTGCTAACCACCATGCCACTGTATGTGGGGTTTTTTTTTTGTTTGTTTTTTGCATAGTAAATACTTCCCAGTTGATAACATGGGAATTTATGAGTCCTGTTATCCCATCAATAAAAGTCACAACAATCCACATTATCTGCTCAGCTAAACATCTGCTTGTTGTATTTTTAAGGAAACTGACTGTTGATTTTCACATTTTTTCACAACTGGATTAGTTTTCACTTTTAATTGTTAATTTAATTGCTTAATTGTTGAGTTGACCATATAAAATTGTTAATTTTACATATTAAAATGAACAATTATTAATGTACACAGCTTTTATGATGTTATTGCTGCTGTAACTTCATGTAGTCAGGATGATATTATTACATTAAACACCCTCAACGTCTTGTTGTTGTCATAAAACTTGAAATCTGAGCTCAGACGTTTTTGTTGAAATGAGAAAATCTGTTTTATATGAAACAATTTAAACATGATCAAAGTTTCAGTTAAATATGTTGTGAACTTGAATCACAACATAATGAGGCGTGTATTCAAATGCATGACTCACTGGCAGAAGGAAGAATAAAAGCATATGTAGTTTATTGGATTATTGAACCAAATAATGATTGGGTGACAAAAGTCCAAATAGAAATGAGCAGGTGGGAAGCATAAAGCCAAGCAGAAACTTAAATTAAATTTCCCATACAGTGGAGGAAATAATTATTTTGTCCTCTGCTGAATTTGTTTGCTCACTTACAAGGAAACAGTCTTTAATTTTTATGGTACTTTCATTTTAATGGAGAGAGACAAGATATTAATCATTATATAAAAGTATAAAAACTGATTTTCATGTCATTGATTGAAACAAATAACAAAAAACAAAAACAAACTATTTGATCCCCTACAACCCACCCAGTCAGTCAATTATAGATCCTCCAGATCTCAAGTCATTATGTGTATAAAGCACACCCACCCACAGAATCAGTGTCTTCCATTTAAACCTCTCCAGCACCATGTGTAAGACCAAAGAGCCATCAGAGGATGTCAGTTGTAGACTTGCACAAGTCTGGAATCGACTGCACGACCATCAGCAAAAAGCTTGGTGAGAAGGTGACAGCTGTTGGTTATTTAGACATGGATGAAATATAAAATCACTATCAGTTGCCCTCAGTCTGAAGCTCCAAATCTTGCCTCATGGAAGTTAACTTAAATACAGAAATACAGTGGAAATGCAGTAAGTCCTTCCAAAAGTCCCCAGTTCCTGGGAAAAGCTCCTTCGCTGAAATGCAGGTAATGCCATCTACTAGCTATCTACTCTACTGATAGTCATTATTTTTTCATCAATACTGGGCCAAATCTCCTTGTATAATGTAAAAACGATTGCTTTGGTTAAAATGCTTAAGAGACCCATGCTGGTCTTTCTCTTCAGCATCAAACGGACAAATGAAGTAACCTAAATGTTGTTAGTTGCATGGAAAAGCAAATTTATCAAGAAATCTACTAGAGAATGTGGTTTACTTGTATGGGATTGTGAGTTTTAGGAAATAGGTTTGAATAAAGGATTAGAAAAGTAATGCAGATTTACAGCTGTGGGAACAAGCCTTTTATTCTGGGCTTTGTTTAAAGCTTTGGACCTTGCACATGTTGATAAAACATATTAATCTACTTTAGCTGAAATTAATAAAACCATTTCTATCGGGGACAGCAGAACACATTTTCTGCAGCTGGGACATGTTGGAAAGTCACACATTCCTCTGAGTAATCAATCCAAGCTATTAAATCCCCCCAATATAAACCTGTGTGAAAAGGAAAATCACTTTATTTTGAACCATGGAAACAGTTTAAAGGAACGAGTCTGACAGTTTACGGTATTGTACGTAAATGTTTTGTTGTGGTGCAGATGATGTGGAAAGCAGTTATAAAACTAAGCTGTTGTAAAAGTGAAAGCGGTGAAGTGACACTGACAAACATCAAATTAATGTGAATTGGTGTTTATAGAAATTATGCAACAAACTCAGCTTTATTACTTAGTCATCTGGAGACTTTTTCCAAAATCCTTTGAAGAGCGGTGCTTTGAACAGAGTGAGGTATTAGGAAAAAAAATATTCTTTTGGGAGATTTTATTTTAAATAACCTTTTTGACTTTTAAAACTATGCCGTTGAGTTTACATGGCTTTCTGTACTTAAATTTCAGACACAAACACACATTACAATACTGAAATAGCCACTGCACTATTGTGTCACCCTACAGAGTTTTCCTACGTTTCTTAAAGCTTCCTTACTTCCAAAACACCAAAAATATGGAAGCTAAAAGTCGATGCAGATTGGTGAGTATCTCAACTTGAAACTGCTTTGCATGATGAAATAAAGTTGTCTGACCAAACATAAATTTAGTCGCAATGCTTACTGTGATTTAGCAGTGATAATAATGATAATGATCATCATAAAGGACAACAGCTGGGTTCCTCTGAAGATTGGAAAATCAGCTTGGATATCATCTCAAATGTATCTTCCTCGGTATATATGGGAATAAACAACTTCTTAAGAAGTTTTCTGCCATGTTGTGTTTGTCATGAACAGAAACCAGTTTTCAGACACCGAATGCTTCCAAACACTACTGCTTCTGTGTTGGACAGATCCAATGGACAACAAAACACAGGCCTTTGGGCCCAAGGTGTGAGATGAGCTGGTCGTATCCTAGAAATAGGATATCTGCATCTGTCATAATTGATCCTTCCCACTCAAACCAGTGCTTGAGATTCCACTGGATGCACTCGGAAATATCTTAGAAGTGGATATCTACTATTTTAAGCTAAAAGAACATGTCTAGTCTATTTCTGATGAAAGCCATGCCCCCAGCACAGAGCAGGAGATGAGGAGGATGGGGAGTAAGGCACAGAAACAGCAGGGAATTTTCAAAATAAAAGACCCAATGTCTTTAGAGTAGAGTAAACGTTACTGCTTCTGTATCCAGTTTCCAGAGTTACATCTGCCACAAGATATACAAAAAAGCCAAAATAGCGCATAGAAGAGCTGTATGATGAAACACAGTGAGACACAGGATGGCTTCGAATAGAAAAGAAAGGACCAAAATGTGATATAAGCTAAAACAAAGATGTGCAAAAATTGCCAATAAGTTGAATGCTGAATATCAACCCCAAGGTGACGAGTGTTTCACTTGCACCGTCAAACATTGCAGTTTGTCATGAGACAGGTGTATAAAAGGTATAAACAGGTATGGCATGTAAACCTGTTCGAACTTCAGCAATAAGTGTACAAACTCGACAACACGATTAGAAGTGTTTAGATTGATAGTTTGATGCATCCAGTAAATCTTTAAGCACACTTCAGTATTTTTAGATGCAGAGTGTGTTTTAGAGGGGAATGACAAAAAAAAACAAAAAAAAAAACAGGATGATTTGTGAGTACTGCATGCTGGAAAGGACAAATGGATGTCAGAAAAAGAAGTGACGAGAAAGAGCATGGGGGACGGGGATGAGATTTCATTACCAGCTCATATGAAGGAATCCACTCAGCTGAAATGAGCACACATCCTGCCCAAATGTACACAGTCGCACACTGAGAGACTATACACAGACACTGTCGCAAAAACAGAGTCTGACTCTTTTCATTCACCAGTAAAGAATTCCAGTGTGCGATAAGATTTCATTCTTTTGTTCTGAGCTCAGTGTTTTTAGTTAGACAGTGGGCCAGACGTGTGCGTGTGTGTGTGTGCGTGCGTGCGTGGGTGTGTGTGTGTGTGTGTGTGTGTGTGTGTGTGTGTGTGTGTGTGTGTGTGTGTGTGTGTGTGTGTGTGTGTGTGCGCACACCTTGTGTCATGTCTCCTGCCCACACTGAGTCAGTCAGACATACTCAGACTTCACCAGTAAAGACAACAGTGTTGCTAAAGGGGAAATCTGGACTTCACTCATTGTAAATCCAAGATTAAAAGCTGACTCAAAGATTCTGTAAAGTTGGTTTAGGAGATTAGGGTGGCAGACAGCAGCAGTGGAGGAAGGTCTTAAATACTCATAATACTCATGTACAACATATTGTTTCTGGAACAATACCTGCAACTGAGAACCTGAGAGCCGGTCAGTTTTGCTTTTTATGCATTTTCACTATTACTGTGTACAGTACAATATATATTTTTATTTAGGCAGTATATTTTAATACTATAAATGTGTTTCTAACTAAAGGTCTCATCTGCTACAGATTTACAAAGTGAATTTTGCTCTATTAACTTTGTACATCCCTGAAATCATATATATTATAACAGCATTCATCCATCTGCAACAGACTGGTGACCCATTTAGGGTCCCACCTTTCAACATATGGCAGCTGTGATACACTACAGCTCATTTGTGACAATGAAATGAAAAATCAGAGCAAAATCCATCCATCCATCCATATATCTATCCATCCATCCATGTATCATGATGAAGAGCTTCGAGAGGCTTGTCATGAGGCACATTAAGACCCGGCTGCCACCCACACTGGACCCACTGCAGTTCGCCTATTAACTGGTCAACAGATGACGCCATCGCCACCACCCTACATCTTTTTCTCACCCACCTGGACAATAAAGACAGATATGTACGAATGCTGTTCATAGACTTCAGTTCAGCATTGAACACAATCATTCCTCAGCACCTGATTGGAAAAGTGAGCCTGCTGGGCCTGAACACCTCCCTCTGCAACTGGATCCTGGGCTTTCTAACGGAGAGACTTCAGACAGTCCGGATTGGTAACAGCATCTCCAACACCACCACACTGACCACTGGAGCCCCTCAGGGCTTTGTTCTCGGCCCACTGCTGTTCACGCTGCTGACTCACGACTGTGCAGCAATGCACAGTTCGAACCATATTATCAAGTTCACTGATGACACAACTGTGGTGGGTCTCATCAGCAAGAACAACGAGTCAGCATGCAGAGAGGAAGTTCAACAGCTAATAGACTGGTGTAGAGTCAACAACCTGTCTCTAAACGTGGACAAAACAAAAGATATAACTGTTGACTTCAGGAGAGCAGGAGCGATCACTGTCCACTTCCTACATCAGTGGTTCTGTCTTGTGTTGCACTGTTGCTGTTTTGGGTTTTTTGCAATTTCTGCACACTTGCACTTTATGTAGTCCTGTATTGATTGTCTGTTTTATGCTATATATAGCACCATGGTCTTGGAGGAGCATTGTCTTGCTTCGCTGTGTACTGTACTATTGCACATGGTTGAAATTTCAATAAAGCCACTTGACTTGACTTGAGACCTCTGACTCCCTAGCCACTTCACCCCCTGCTCTTCTGGTGTTGGCTTTGGTGCTGTAGCACAACAACCAACTGAAGAAATAATATTCTTACTGTGAACATGTGATCGTGTCATTGTGAGTAGGACTGTGTATCTTGATTATCTTTTGATAAAGAAGTATTTTAGCTCATTAGTTGGCTTCTTGGACATTTTACAATTCCAACTTTTATAAATAAAGTTATTAAAGTTCATTTTGACTTGTTGGGCTAGTCTCCTTGTAACTTTCTTTACCTTCCATTAACTTTAGCCAATAAAAATCTTAATACCAAATTTTAAATTATTCTTTCCTTCCATTGACCCACCTTACTGGACTATAAAACATAGTCTATGATAGAAAAAAAGTAGCTACAACCCATACTGTTATTACAGTAAACTCTCCCTATTTTGGGGAATTATATTGTGTGTATAGTGTGTAAAGTGTATATTTGCAATTAGGATATCCTAAAGATAATTTATGTCAGGTCTGCTGAATATGCAAAAATGTCAAATTTGTCTACAGGGATATCTACATCTAAGCATAGGTTAAGTTTCCAGTAAGAAAGTAAATGTGAAATAAATTATAATTAATAGTTAATTACATTGTCTTTCCAAGAAAAATATTAGTAGGAAATTATTTGCAATTTGTGGGCTCTTAAAAATAAAACTTTACCAGGTTGTGGATTGAAACAGATACATCATAACAAGGGCATATCAGTAAATCAGAGACATAAAATGAGAACAAACTTGAGTGATCCATTTGATTCCTCTGAAATGGAAACAGGAAGTCTGGTGGCCACACTCCTCCTCCACAGAACATTCAAACCAAGGTTAATGTAGAGGCAAAGATGGATTTAGTGTGTGTGTGTGTGTGTGTGTGTGTGTGTGTGTGTGTGTGTGTGTGTAAGAGAGAGCAATGGAGAGAAAGAGAAGGAGAGAGAGACAGTCAAGCAATCCTATGAGCTAGTATGCATTCATTATCTTGCTCAAGGGCAAACACCAACCTACTTACTCCACAAACGACCACTATTGCTGCACGAATTCATTCACATAGACACACAGACACACACACACAGACACACACAGACACACACACACACACACACACACACACACACACACACATACATTGAGAGAAAGCGAGAGAAAGACAGACTAGATCCCTTATAAACTAACTTTCTTGCCGACTGATAAAGAGCTCCTTGTTTATCTAAGGTCAATTACATCACATTTAGTTTCATATTTCATTCTGTGGTTAGTTTTTACAGTTCCAAGAGGAAGATTTACAATAAAAAGTTTTAACTATATTATGGAGTAGACTTTATTACAGCTGCTGTTTGCATGCCTTTATATGACAGTTGGATTTTTTCTAGATGGCTAATCAGACTCTGGTATCCGAGATAAGGTGGTGGCATAATTGTCCTTAACATAAAGTGTAAATCTAATGACCTGTGTGTCTGTTTCAAATAAAATTGCTGTTTAAATAATAACAAATATTTTTTTTTGTTTGTCAAACAAGAGTAAAGTATTTTCAGTACTCATCAAAATTGGGGTGCCAAAAATCTTAATCTACGTTATTTAAGGTCAGTCATATATTGATCTGAGTTGCAGCAAGACACTATTAAAAACTGTTAATTTAAAAGATAAGCAGTTGTGAGGACAGCATGTTTGCGGATGTTTCAGTTTCTACAGCTGTATATATGGCCTTGCTCGTTGTAGAAAGCAGATAAGCACACGCACAGCTCATGTCTGTTTGGTTGTTGCATGCTGCTGCTTAATTACAGATACAGTATATTACAGGTTTGTATATACATACGTGTGTGTGTGGTCAGTAATAACAGGAAGCTGGTCCTCCATGTTGACACAAAGCTGCCCGGGTGATTGGCCTTTTAAAATAAATAAACAAACACACACGAGTGACCCACTCAAACCACAAGCTGCAGAGTTCTCCACGAGACTAAAAATATGAAATGACGGGCGCTCCACGCCGTCAAACCCAAACAGGAACACCTGCAGCTCACCCCTCAGCCCGGCCTCGTTGCCGGGACGACCAGCTACACTGCGTAAAAACAGTTTATAGTAGGATAAGGAGGGGTGGGAGAGATTTTACAGATGCCAGAGGATTCAGGTGAAGATGACTGGAACACAGTTTGTAGAATTACAGCAAAGTTTGAATAAAGTCAAGGAGAGTGAAGAATGAGGAGACAGTCATAGTGTTGGGAGAGAGGTAATATAAAATAGAAATATTAAAGAAAAAAAAGATCCAAACTGAGAGAGTCTGGGATGTGGTTTGAGTGGGAGCTGGTGCTGTTTTTAGAGCCAGCAGGTGGCTGCGGAGCACCAAGGCCACAAGACTCACAGAAGAAGGTATGAATATGACTGCGGTAAATTATGCCATAGCCTTTCCAGTGCAGTGGAGAAGTAAAAAAATCAGTGTGAACAAACAAAACCAACTTTTGACCAGAAGTCTGGAGTCTGACTCACATCTGGAACCATTTTTAAGTTTCACTTTCAGTCACTGTTTACTTTGGTTTTCACACACTGTTTGGTTTAGGTTTAAGCACCAAAACTGCTTGGTCAAAAAAAGGCTGATGGTTTGGGTGTCAACATATCAAAAAAACCCCAATGTGTTAATGTCTCACACTAAGCAGGTGTATCTACGTAAAATTTACCAAGCTGAGATGTTTTCCCGTAATCTTTGTTGCTATAGACGCTCATGTTGTTTGCACTTATATTTTGGGCTTGATTTGTGTTCAACATGTATGGGCTGATTCCATTCAAATCACAGACCCTCTATTTCACCCCCACTTCCAAAGTATTTGGGATGCTGTGTAAAATGGAAAGAAAAACAGAAAGCAATGATTCACAAAGCATCAAAACTGAGACATTTTACGTTCTCTCCGGTTACTCCTGCTTCCTTCCTCAGTCCAAAGACATGCAGTTAGTGGGGTTAGGTCATTCTAAATTGTCCATAGGTGGGAATGGTTGTCTGTCATTCTGTGTTAGCCCTGCAGTAGACTGGCGAGCTGTCCAGGGTGTACCCTGCTTTTCCCCCTATAACAGGTGGGAAAAGCTCCAGCCAACCTGCAACCCTGATAATCGAAAAAAAAAAAAAAATAGTAGCTCCGTACATTGATTGGCAGTTGGCAATGATTTTGCAGCATATGATGTTAATTGGCAACTGGTCTGTAACACTGGGTTAGATTGGATACAATATGTAAAGACATACATACTTAGAGAGCCAGAGTTTCTAAGAAGTAAGGATGGCTACGGATTCAAAAATCTGCAAAATACTGCATTTACAAATTGTAGAAAACTTTTCAGAATAGCATTCCTCCATGTGAAGCTGCAAAAACTTTCATCTACAGTCCATAATATGATCAAAGTTTTCTTAAAATCTGGAGAAATCTCTGTGGGCAAGGGACAAAGCTGAAAATCTTTGGGCCTCAGGAGACACTGCATGATTCTGTCATGGAACTAACTGCTCAGCAACTCTTTCAAAAATCACTGTCTGTGACCACTGTTCACCATGGAATCCATAAATATGGTTTAAAGCTCTGTCATACAAAAACGACACCACATGTGATCATGATCCAGAAACACTTGTCTTCTCTGAGACAAAGCTCACTTAAAATGGACTGAGAGAAAGTAAAAAACTTTTTCGTGGTTAGAAAAATGTAAGCTTGAAATCATGGATGCCACATCCTCCCGACTAAAGAGGAGAGTGACCATCCGGCTTGTTATCAGCGCTGGGTTCAAAAGTCTGCATCTCTGATGGTATGAGAGTGCATTAGAGTCTATGGAACTAGCAACTTGCACATCTGGAAAGGCACCATTAATACTGACAGGCATAAAAGATTTTGTGCTCCCATCCAGACAACTTCTTTTTTTTAGGAAAGTAAATAGTAAACTACATACTGCATCTAATACAAGAACATGGTTTCATAGTAGAAGTGTCCGGGTGCTAAACTGGCCTGCTGCAGTCCAGACCTTTCAGCAAATGAAAACATTTGATGCATGATAAAAAATCAAAAGAAGACCCAGGAGTTTTTAGGAACTAGAATCCTATATAAGAAAAAACTGGAACAACATTCCTATCCCGAAGTCCAGAAAGTGGTCTCATCAGTTCCGACACATTTACAGACAGATGCTAACAGTGGTAAACGTGGCCCTGTGCCAACTTTTGACACGTTTCTGCAATCAAATTCAAAATTAGCTTCTTTTTTTTTTTTAATGGTACTTGTTCTCTGTTTAAACATATACTTTGTTACTGTTTTCTATTGTGAATAAAATAAGAGAATTGCTACTCATTGCATTCAGTTTTTAATTATGTTTTACCTTTTTTGGGGACTGGGGTTGTACCTCACATCTTCAGAGCTTTTTATTTTCTACACTGTGGTTTAGTTATGAAGAAATTTTTGAGAACTGCTATATTTCAGAGGCAGATGTCACACGAAAATACACAAGATTTCCCAAACATGACCTGCTTTAAAACAAAGTCAACAGAGTGTGAAATTTGAAATGCTTAAACTATTCCATAGAGTGGAAAGCTGTCCTCTCAGGTGGCCATTGATTTCCATGTGCACGCATTTTTGTATCTATGGTTTGAACTTGAGGGAAGCTCAGAGCTTTAATTCGGGATGTGTTGTCTGGCACAGTCAGTGGCCTCTTCTGGGAGGTTAAAATGCCCTCCAACAGCTGCACGACCTGCTCAGATTTCTCTCTGAGACAGTGTGATAAAACCCAAGTCTCCCTTCATACATAAAATAAAAATGCAGACTCACAATTCATCTGGAGTCATGACTTGACATACATTTTTGTTTTTTGCATGTGTCTGTACATACGCATATGTACTTCATACACATGTGGGGACATATGTTTGTTCTTTGGTGAAGAAGTGCATGCCTGTCTGAATTTGTGTATCTCCCACGAATAACATACTGTACATACGTGAGAGTGTTATTTATGCATCCTCTCTGTGTCTGTAAATGTGTAAGCTCCAGATGTGTCCTGGGGTCAGAGCAGGGCTGCCCTCTCCAGTCCAGATGTGTCCAGGTGTGGCCTTAAGTGTCGCGCCAAACAGAATCTTCTTAATGGCAGAAACAGGTCACAGGTTCACAGATATTTTGTTTTGACTTGTGTGTCAAGAAAAAGAAAAAACTGTGAATTTAAAAAAAAAAAATCAATCATGTGACAAGCAGGTGCACAGACACTGGACTTGTTGTAGTTTCTACTAAAATGAATGAATGTCTCTGGTCTAAAGTAATCTAGTGATTCATTTCTCTGTTACTATCTTTGGCAGGATATGACTGTCTATTCAGTCCTTACAGCTGTGTCCGTTGATATCTTCAGCAAGGAGGACAGGACCACGCTTAAGGACGGAGACCTGGCAACTTTACAACAGGAAAAGGGCACTCAAGTCTTACATTCTCTGGCACAGCAAACGGAGAGAGCGAGAGAGGAGGAAAGAAAGAGACAAAGAGAAGGAGGCACTAAAGTTTAACAGAATTTTTAAAATGCAGAATTTACTGAGGGGAAATGTGAGTAAAGTTCAGGAAGAGCTTGGTGTTTGTTAAGTGTAAGGATTTGGATTTCGGGGGCATCAGGTCTGTGGTCGGGAACATAAGGAGAAAGGGAAAAAGGAAGATGTACTCTACTTGTTATCTAGCCTCACTGTTTACTCAGATTCCAGCTCACAGATAGCATCAGCAAATAAGCTGCGGCCAAGTCAACGTGCTGTTAGACCATGCCAAAACTGACCTTTTGCTTCTGTGAACACACACACACACACACACACACACACACACACACACACACACACACACACACACACACACACACACACACACACACACAACATATACACATGCTGTCAAGCCATTCTCCACATTCTGCTCAGTTATAAACAGCAAACATCAGTGGGGCCAAAGCAAAACAAGAACCTGATCCTCAGTACGTTTATCTGAATCAAATAACACAAACATGAAAATTTACATTTAAAAGGCACTGTGATCATTACATGTAGAAATAAAAACAACTGAATCCTTATACGTAGTAGCTAAACTACTAAAATATAAAATAAGAGTTGAATTCAGCAGTCATTTACCAAAATGACAAAAAGATCATGCAGAAAATGTTCTTACAGAATCCATATTTGAACAGCTCACAGGATCTTGTGTGGGTTATACAGTCATCCATCCATTTTGGGCCTTATCCTATTTGGTGAGGCTCAGATTATATATGGCCAATGTATATAATCTATAAACAGTTAAAAAAGTTATTTAACACCCCAGTAATTCAAGAAAGTGAATTCTTGACTGAGGATTTTTCTGGGTTTATTAGGGTGATTAGACCTTTTTTCTGTTCTCTTTGCTCTGTGGCCCAGGACAAATTGATAAAAATTACATACCTACTCAGCTTCATTAGAAACAGAGGTCTAATCCACTGTAACTCATCAGATTTTCATAACTGTAAACTATCCTCTCTGTTATATAAGAATTTTTAAAATTGTTTTAACATAATTCAGCATTTTGGAGATCATCTTAAAATAAATGATCCTGATGATGGTGCCAATGGTGATAACATCGATTACTTGGTATACAACCTGTTCTTATTTTTCTTGTTCTAAAAATAATTATATTTTTTCAAATGTGACATGTTTCAGATACACAAAAGCTGTCCTTTGGGAACAGTGGGTGACAAACAGGGTCTTGGGATAAATGAGGTGGGGCTGTTGCTACCAAGCTGGTGTTACTGGTGTGAGGGCCTGTATTTTAATCCACACCCAATTCACTGTTTCCTAACTGTTCCTGAATCATTTTAATTGTAATAATGTAATAATATCCTGGCTTAGAAACGTGTTATCTATGCCAGCCCTCCAACCTCTTTATTTGGACTTTCTTGGACACCATCATCAACTGGCACCAACACCAGACGGCCCCTTGTAGCATCTGACAATGGACACAGTTGTGATAGCACAAGCAAATCTATTCCTAGCTATAATAGTTTCTTCATTATTATTTAACCCGTTTTGCCTCCCTTGGCCTTACAATTTTTTTTAAGGTGAGTTTTTATTCCTTACTGTGACCAAAGCCTTACTCACAAGCAGCAGGTGTCTCTATGGTGTTGTAGGTTATATAAATAAGATGACATACAGGAGTAGAAGGAACATGACCACCTGCCACGTAGCTTTGGTGAAAGTTATAACATGGGCTGTTGAAGCTATCTCTGATGTCTTTCTGGTGAGAAAATTTCACAGATACTTGATCTGACTGAGAATTGTGCTATGTCAACACTTTGAAGTCTTCTTTGTGTTTCTTAAACTAGTCCGAAACAGTCTGTGCATTGTTGCAAGATGCGAGCTAAAAGAAGGCACTGCCACTGGGGAATATTATTGCCATGAAGAGGTGTAGCAGGCAGATAGCATAAAAAGTGTGGCCACAAGAGTTCCTTAACCCAAGCTTTCCCAGTAAATCATTGCCAGAACATCGTTATTCTTCCAGCAGCTTCTTTTCTTCCCACAGTGCATTCCTGGTGGACTTACTCACCTGTTACATGGCATGAAATAAAATAAGCTTTAATTTATATCACTGCTAATGTGGGAACCTCTCATCATGCCAAGGGTGCTCTAACCAGGTCATCTGGCCAATGATAATGGTTTGATGAGGGTTGCTAAGTTCTGTTCACCTGCCTGTACAGTGGCTAATTTTCTGACCAATATGTCCCAGACTATGACTTTCACTGCTGGCTGGACTCTTGGTAATTTATTGCCTACATTTAAGAAATGTACTATTTTGAAATGGATGAATCAACCCTTTTAACTTCTGCTCTTTGGTGCCGGACCTCGTAGATGATTTTATGAACTAGAAAAAAATTGTAGCAAAGTAATGGTGGAATAAAGTCTCCCATGTTTTTGTAGACTAATAAAATGACTAAAGTGTATTATAATATTGCGACAGCATTTTGATGAAGCAATAGAAGTTGGTGAGCTTTGATTTTATTACGTAAGCATTACTGTATCTTTCACGATCCCCATCTTCTTGCAACGTCCCTCATTCATATTCAATGTCTCCCTCTATTGCTGTATTCCTCTCTTTGTGCGACAGAGTGGTGTGACAGTAGAGAGCAGACAATGTCGGGTTACCCTGGTAATTTAGGGAGGAGGACGGAAGTATCCTGGACAGGCAGTCCCTCCTCCCGAGAGTCCCACTGATGATTCACCAGCACTGCATGATGAAGGTTGGTGACCCCAATTTGAGTAAGGCAGGAGGAGGTGGAGCGGGAGAAGAAGGCGGATGAGCAAGGGGGATAATAAGCAGGAGGGGATGGCGATGCCTACGTCAGTGGCACTCGCTAATAGGCAGATGTCCTTGTCCATGACAGAAGTAAATCATGTCTCTTGGGGGAAAGAATACAAGAACGAGAGGAGAGGAAGGGAAGAAACAAGTAAGACAGAGACCAAGATTGCTGTCTGGAGAAGTGAAGTGCAGGGCTGGACGTGAGTGCGTGTCTAAGTGAAATTATAGGCAATTAGTTCAGCCTCTGAGCCCACTGTAGAAATGTTGTTTTGATGAAGAGGAAAACAAGAAGGAGGGAAGCCAGAGAAGGTGAAATGACTCAGTTTAAGTGTTTTAAGCTGTTTAGGTTGAGTGGGCGGGGTTGCATTAAACCAGAGAAGGACACAGGTGATCTGCAGAGACAGAGGAAAACAGAAAAAAGGAGCAAAAAATAAAGGAAAGGTAAAGGAGTAGTCTTCAACAAAGAACTAGTAATGTGAGTGTAACAACAGCAGACTATGGAAATACTCAAGAGTAAGTTAACTTACAACTAATAGTATATTTCTAAGGAAACAAGTAGAGGGAAGTACCATCAGAAAACTGCAAACTAGCAGCAGAAATAAAAATCACTCACATCCCTGTTCCCCAGATTACGTAATATATTCTCTGTATTAAATTAATATTTACTGTTTATAATTTTCTTAAAAGGCTTGTATGCCTTCAGACAATTCATCTGGAGCAATGTGTCATGTTTTGTAAGCATCTCCTTGTTTTTGCATGAAAAATATTTATCTATTTTTTATGGAACTCTTTGAAGTACCACAAAATTGATCTTAGATTTAGTACTTAAGTGTCCCAAAGACTCGGCTAATGACTAAAAGAACATCAACTTTTATGAGTATGTGATTTACCTCCTGATTAAATAGCTGTATACCCAACAACCACCCCCACTGCCAAGGAAGTTTCCACTCTACAGAAAACATAATGAAAACACCAGAAACACTTATTTCTTAAAAGCAATGTGGACATTCAAGGTCATAGAAACATTTTAAGCAATCATATTATGAGACACTAATAATAATAATACGATCCTATCGAGAGAAAAAAAACTAAGGGCAGGATTGGGCCTGCACCTGAAGCAGGCTTTAAAGGGAAAATCATTCTTATTAACAATGTTTTTCTTATGTTTGTCTTATTAGCAAACATAGCTGAAAGGTTTCTCCCAGACATATGGTTCAAATCATGTTTAAAAAGTAAGGCTTGAGCCAAAATGAACTACTTTCATTCAAATTATAAAGTGGGTATTAATGTGCCTAACTCTGTATGGGATAAATAGTAGAAATATTTATTACAGTAGTGGAAACTGAAATTGGCAGCAGGGCTGCCAGTGCTAACCCCTGATTGTTATCCCTGCAATCGGGGAATAAAGTGGGCTGGAATGACACAAAACACCTTTTTGGCACCTTTGGTTAGTGAACCAATAAATCTGATAAACAACTTAATGCATATTACTGTTGAAAGAGTTTATTTTTCATGTGCCACAGCTTGGCATTGCTTTATTGACTGCATAGAGATATTTGCTCAGTAATAATAAAAGAATGACATCCCATTGTCTGCCTACATGCTCAACATGTTCTTTTTTCATCCTCATCTCTGAGTTGTGTTCATGGTGCAGATGTAAATAAAGTTGAGGTCATGGATGAACTGAGAGGTATATTAATTTTTTCTTGTTTAAAGATTGCGTGAAAATACTAGGTGTTTTGGCAGGCTGCAGGCTAAACTGGTTATTTTGCAGTACTGTGGTGAAGTTTACAGTAATGCACGATGTTGGAGTGGTGGAGGGCAAGCTGTGCTGTTCATGGTCTATGTTGGGCTACATCAAGGCTAACAGGTATCAATTTAAGGTGAATATACTGAAGGTGATGCTGATTAGTCACTCACCAAATTCTAACTTTTACTTGCTTTATATTGCCTATGGTGTTTGAAAGCAGCCATATGGCTCATAACACATCTGCTTATATCTTGTTGAATTCAGATGGTGATATCAACAAAGAGCAGTGAATGTCAGAGTATCAGTACAGGTCAACTGATTCTTCTGGTGCTCCCAAAACAAAGTATGTGGCTTAATTTCCAAGTGATTCCTTTCCCTATGCTGCATTGCTACACCCAATCTTCGGGTTACTCCAACTGCCAAATCCCACTTTAACTGCTGCCTGGGATAAACTGGCAACCTCTCCAGGATGTAACACACTTCTCATCCCATGAAAGCTGTGGTACCCTGCAACCTATACCAGCTGTCATAGGCCAAAAATGTAAAATAGAAAAATAGCCATTTTAAGGCCTTGTAAAAATAAAGTTGGGAATCTTTGACGTTACCTTAGATCCTAAGCTCAGCATTCTCAACATGACCATAGCTCAGCTGATATAAGATCTGTAATATGTCGTGAACTTCTAAATCACAGGTGTCGAACTCCAGGCCCCGAGGGCCGGTGTCCTGCAGGTTTTAGATGTATTCTTGATCCAACACAGCTGATTTAAATGGCTAAATTACCTCCTCAACATGTCTTGAAGTTCTCCAGAGTCCTGGTAATGAACTAATCATTTGATTCAGGTGTGTTGACCCAGGGTGATATATAAAACCTGCAGGACACCGGCCCTCGAGGCCTGGAGTTCGACATTCCTGCAAGATGAGCATGTTAACATTTGCTAGTTGGGACCAAAAAGGTGCAGTTGAAGTTGATAAAAAAAAAATTCATAATTTTGCACATATAGATGTTATACACCACAGGATTAAATATATGACCATTGCGACTTGATCCTGGCATTAGCTGAAATATCATGAGATCACCAAAATTATTATAATCAGTCTCATGATGGCAGTCGGTAAACTGACTTCAAAATCGATACAACATGTATAATAGGAATATTGATGACTGCACAAATGTGACAAATGTGAGGATCTCAGAGATAAACATCAGTCAAACCTTCACTCAAATATTCACAAGCTTCTCAATAATAGCACTTCCAGCTGGTCCTGATTGGTCACAGCTGATGAACCTGTCCAATCAGTGCTGACATCAGTTGGTCCTCAGCATCACAGACACTAATTAGCAGCATCTTCCTGTGTTTACTCCTGTGGGGAAGGGAGTGGGCCATGATAGAGTCTACAGACTTATAGATAAATGGAGATAACTTTAATCTCACTCTAATTAGCGCTTCCCTTCTCCTCCCACCTCCTCATATGTCTTCCTGTCTAGACTTGAGTTGGACATAAGCCTCCACTTTCCCATATCATGCTGTGGCAACTTTTTGATCATGTGCACAGATAGATATAGTCCAATATGGATTTAGCTCCTTTGCAGGGCTGCAGGCCAATAAAAAGGAAAATTATAGTTTAGTATCTTCACCTTTTAATTTAAAGAACTGGCAGCTTCACTTCAGGGAAACAGTCTCAAAATGCTGTTGTGTTCATATATTCACCCTAAACACAAATAAAATTGAGTCTTTCAATGCCTACGGGGTTTTTACTGTTTGGATCCCAGGCTTTTTCCAGCTGGCATGCTCCACTGCTGGCCTCTTTATCTCCCTGGCCACTTGAGCTGGGGAAATGAGGCTGCCACAGAGCGCCTGGCCCTCACAATTGCTGGAGATCCTCCAACATTCCCCGCGGTGGCAAGTCAAACAAACCTGGGGACTGATTGTGACTCAGCCATTCCTTTTGTGTCTGTTTGCCTGGCTGCTTTGACAACACCTTCAGTGAGAACTTTACAGTAAATATCAGCACTTCTACTTTAGAAAACGTACTGTGACTGTATTGTATGCACTGACGTAAATGGAGTTTTATTCATTTATTTACCCAATTCTTCTTAATAATATCTATAATAATAAAGGAGGGAAGCACCAGAAACACACTCTCATTCATTCACTTCCTTATATAGTTTACAGTATTCTATAATGAATATTTAATTTGTGTTTTAGAAATAAACATAAATCTTCACTGGAGGCTGTAATATTATAGGATTAATTTAATCATACTACAGTCATTGCATTGTGGGATTTTCAGCACTTCCATTGTGAGAAGGTTTGAACTCATTAACTAGTGTATAAAGTTCATAATCAGAATGCAAACACCTAAATACAAAGTAATTCTGCTGCCTTGCATAGTAAACAGAGAATGATAGTCGTCTAGCACTGTGCACGTCTGCTGAGACAATGTTTTATGTATGCAAGCTGCTGAATGCAAATCAGCAGTCAGGAGGCAAAGTCTTCTTCGCATACTGTACCTTGCACTAAAGAAGGTCTATATCAAATTTAGTGCCTTTTGTCTCACAAAGATATTTTTAGGGATTTGCCTGTTGGTTGCACCACAGAGAAATTCAATTCAGAGTCATATTTGTAATGCGACAAAATTACAACAACAGTTCCCTCAAGGCACTTTATACTGAAAGGTAAAGACCCTGCAATAATTCAGAGAACAAAAACCACACACCCATGAGCAAGCACTTTGGTGACAGTGAGAAGGAAAAACTTGCTTTTAACAGGAAGAAACCTCCAGCAGAACCAGGCTCAGTGAGGGACGGCCATTTGCCCTGACTGGTTGTGGGTGAAGGAAGGACACAGGACAGAAGACACACTGTGGGGGAAAGGTTTTCAGCACGATCGTAAAAGTAGAGAGGGTGTCTGTTTCCCAAATCCAAACTAAGGGCTGCTTCCACAGTAGAGGGGCCTGAAAGCTAAAGGCTCTGCCTCCCATTCTACTATTACATATCATAGAAACCACAAAAAAATTGGAGTCTGACAGCAAAGTGCTCTATTGTGGTGATATGGTACAAGGAAGTCTTTAAGATAAGATTTTTAAAGACCTTGTATGGGAGAAAACTGAGTTTAGATTTAATTCTGGATTTAACTAGGAAGGTAATCTGGGAAAATTGTGGTCTCTCTTTGTGGTCTTTTTCAGTACCCAATTAAACACTCAACTAAAAGTTTCTCAGTTAGATTTTAGAAAAGCGTGATAAAAATGAATGACAAAGTCAGCCAGACAGTTTTGTTTTTTTTTTTTACTGTTTTTCTCTTTATTTTTTGTTTTGGATTGAAGCAACCCATTTTTACTTCCAAATCAGTTTATACCTTAGGCCTTCTTTTAGCATTCACTTTTAGCATAACTGTTCATTGTAAAAAAAAAAACTTTCTACACAGAGGCAGAATGATACTGCAGGCACATGTAATGAGAAAAGGGTACGCAAGCATCACTATGTAAAGCTGGTACTGTGAATGGATGCCTTCCCCACTAAACAAGAAGTATGAGCAGTAAGACAATAACCGCAATGTTTCCAAGTCAGTTACAAATAAGCAAAAATATTAGATTAAATGTGAAGTTGAAGAGAGAAAGTGATCACACAGACTCATTGAGGAAGCAGAGGAATGAAAGGCAGTTTCACTGACTCATCAGCCGGCTGAGTGAATTCCCCATCTCATACTCCAGTATATTCATTCATTGTGCTCCCAATGTCACAGCTCAGAGGAAACTTCGTTAGTCAGCGTTACCATATATGTTAACGAGTCTAACTCTAGCACTGATACAATGACAACCAAAGTTAATACTTGCTTATACTTGAGTTAATATTTGTTCCAATGAATGTTGAATGATGTAAATCATCATTTCTTCCCCCTATTGATAATGAAATGTGCTAAAAATACCAATTCATGAGGTCACTGCCCAATTATTTTTGTCTGCTGGCTGGAGTTTTTGGCAAAAAGGGTGATTAAGTGGTTTTGAGAGTTATCAGACACTTGCCAGGAAGTGACAGAGGACCACAAACAGGAAGGAGCGGAATGTGCTTCCTGTTGGCCGATGGTAGTGTACAGGGGCAGATTCCTTGTACCATCATGACTGATACACCACATACACACACATGCATACACTAAAAGGCAGGAATGTTTTTCCACTGAAATCAGGGAGAAGCAGACTGTCAGGAAAGGCAAACAGCAAGAAAAGATAACACTGAGACAGCGTGTCCAAGTGCAGTGCGACACATTGGGAAGCATAAGCCAACACCGGGTCTTCAGAACTGCCTTGTAAAGCTCATTCGCACTTAACCTTTGTAAAATACTCATGTAATATTTAGTTTGTTGAATCAAGTGAAGTCATGAGGAGATCACGCTTTCGGCCAACTTAATAATGCATCTGTTTGACAAAGATCTTCCCCTCAAATTGGACTGATCTTATCCATACTAAAGCTTAATTTTTAGATCACGTTCCCATGAACAATGACAGCCTAGCATGCTGACATAACAGACTCTTAACAAAAAGCTTTTTACCAGTGAGAAAGAACCAAATCTGTAAAGTTGTTCACTAAAAACACCAAAACAGTGAGCTGAAAAAGGTTTCTGCTTGTTTCCATTTTCTTTTAATTGCATTTTTTAAAGATGTTGTCCAGAAGTATTTGAACAATGACAGGTAACTGAAAAGTACACTAGGTTGAGATCAGGTGACTGACTTTACCACTGATCAATATTCAAGTTTTTGCCTTTTGCAGCTTACTTTAGGCCGTTATCTCTTTGCACTGTGAAGCAGTCTGATCAGTTTAGCTGAATCTAGAAAGTATAGCCCTGTATACTTTGTAATTCATCCTACTACCTCTACCAGCTGTCACATCAATAAACAACAAAAACCCAGTTCCACTGGCAGCCATACATGTCCATGCCAAACACTGCCTCCACCATGTTTGACAGATGACCATTGTGACCTACCCATTGTTCTGATACAAGTTCATTATGGTTTCATCTGTCCAAAGACAGTCCACTGAACTGTGCAAAGTATTTTAAATGTCTTCTGGCAAAGTCTAATCTGACCTTTCTGTTCTTGAGTGTCACCAGTCGTTTGCACCTTGTAAGCCCTCTGTATTTATGTTCATAAATCATCTCTTCATGTAGACTTTGACAATGACATGCCTACCTCCAATACATTATCAGATATCAGATCAGAAGTATTATTAGAAAATGAACCAGGAACCAACTAAAGCATGAAGTTGTATAAAATTGAAATGAATGTGTTTATGTATTGTATACATTCCTGCAGATAGTCACAGAGGTGAGAGTGAGAGATGGGGGAGTTGAGAGCTGCTGGTCATAGAACAGCATATGAAATTAACATTGGTTGTCCTTGAGGGCTTCCTGATTCAATCACACAGGCTTGATGACGTCATGCAGAGGTTTAAGTCATATTTTGGATTAGGGAGGGTGAGAGAGAGTGAGAGGGAGAGCAATGTGGGGAGGCGGACGGGGGGAGGAATGAGTCACTACCTCACTGATGACTGTCTCCACTGAGTGGTCAGATAATTCAGGTACAAAAAGAGACACAGGCACAGCACGACCGCCTAATGGCACTCAAATAAAATGACTTATTGGGAACTCGCAAAATACACCTTTTAGGAAGATTAAATAGTATTGATGCTACCCCTCCTCCTCCCCATGAGGCTGGTACAAAACAATGACCAATACTGTTCTTCTATATTTAATTAATGATCAGAGACTTACATGACAAATGTCTTTGCTGCCATCATATGTTGAGTCAGTATGGGGTCTATTACTGAAACATTCAAGAAAAATGATCCGGTGTAATCCTGATTCATCAAAGATTACAGTTGATTTAGGTTATACAGTCCCAATCAAAAGTTTAAGACCACTTGAAAAATGGCAAAAAAATCATATTTTTCATGGTTCGATCTTATAAGGTTCCAAGTAGAGCTTCAAACTGCAACAAGAAGAAATAGGAGTGAGACAAAACATTTCTGAGCAAGCAAATTGGTGAAAATAAAGCTTAAACTGAAACACGAACTCAGTAATGAGTAGGTCCACCATTATTGTTGATCATTTCAAAAATGCTTGAAGTGCTTGATGCAAGTGTGACTACCTGACAGAAAATGACAATGAATCCATATTTTTGCACATATTTGGCCTTTAAAAGGCATGTGGTCCTAAACTTTTGATCAACTGTAAATCAGACGGTTTCAGTTAAAGCGTTGTTTTCAATCAACTGTATGCTCCAAAAATTGTTTTGTCTTACTCCAAATTCTTCTTGTTACATGTTGAAGCTCTATTTGGAACCTTGTTAAGATCCAACCATGCAACATTTTTTAAAATCATTTTCAAGTGGCCTTAAACTTTTGATCGGGACTGTATGGTCCATGCTGTAAATCTGTTCAATCTTTGACTGAAAAAATATAATCGCATCACTAAAATCTGCATCCATAGATGCAAGGTCAGAGACAAGGACAGATGATGAACCTAGAATTGTCATCATTATAAATTTCTTGATCACCAGAATAATCATTTTCAGTCAGTCAGTTGAGATCCGGCTGAACACTACAAGTGAGTTTCACAAGTAAAAAAGTAACATTTGTGAAAAACTTGCTAAGAAAGAGGATAACAGGATAATACTTTAAAAACTGTTGCAGTAGTCTAAACATCACTTTTATGATCATATTGGAGAAATATCTTTTGTTTCTTTATACTCTGTACCTGATGAAACCTTAAAGAAGAACAAATTACAAATTTCTTGGCGATCGAAATAATTTTCAGTTGTTCAGTTAATCAATTGAGCATGAAAACTTAACAAAGTGTTCATAACATACTATAACAGATCCACGTGTGAACCTGAGGTTTTGAACCGTGTCCAAGTTAGCTCATTGTACAGCAACACTTTTATAACATTTAATGTCGTTATTATGAATATGAAACTGGAGATCAAGGAAATCGGCTGTCACACTTACATAGATTAAATGTTTTTATTTTTTTATTTCTCCAAATAAAAACTAACTGTTGCTACTATAGTCAACACACTATTCTACCAGTTTGACGAAACACGGATATTACACTGGTCATCATGATGATAGAGAGCCAATTGGAGAAAACTCAGTTTATAGCTTTGTTGTCAGGCATTTTTTAAATAATTATAAAAAAGGGTTAAAATATGGCTATGCAGTGGTAAGCCTTACAGGACTTTGATTCCAACTGGCTGGAGGTGCTTCTGTGTGGAGTTGGGCTGATCTCCCTGTGCCTGCACACAGTTCCTCCAACAGTCCAAACACATGCATGTTAGGTCAGACGATGGTTCTAAATTGATTTGGTTGAGTACGAATGGTGTTACCCTTTATGTTGTTAGCCTTGTGATGGACTGGTGTCATATTTAGTATGAACCTAACCCTTAGTCACATTATACAGTACTACACAAAAGTGGGACAACCCCACATTTATATATATAGCTTCCAGATAGCCAACCATTTAAGAGGAATGCTTTGTTATTGTTTTGAGAGGAATGTTTAAGTCACTTAACACTGACCTATGAATCACCCAAACATAAAAAGCACCTAACTCAAGTAATGCACCAGTGTTGTGTCTACAGATAACGACAACTTGGCAAAGAATCCATTTTAAATTGAACAGTTAAGACAGTTAATAGCAGCCTGTCGTTGAAAAAAACAAAACAAAAAAACAAAAACCCGCCCCTAAAAAAAAAAAAAAAAAAAATCCCCCACAATTTGCTCCTTTGCTGCTACTACTACTACTACTACTACTACTATTATATTATTAAGCTAAATACCAAAGATAATAAAATCTGACAGGCATAAAATAGAATTTTTGTACCAGCAATGTCATTCCACCACAAGAGGTATCAGCTGAACACCTGGCATATCTTGACACTGTGTGCAGTGCAAGCTTAAAAAAAAAAAAAGGAGGAGGAAACTGAACAAGTGGAAGACAAGTATCAGACCTAAATTACAAACTACAGCCAACGAAGCCAAGGACATAACATCCAAATGTTGTGTCCTTAAGAATAAGGGGGGGAAACAAACAAACAAACAAACAACCAACCCAACCAAAAAAAAAAGTTCACTGAAGTCTCATTAGAAATGGTCTCAGTGGAAGGGTGGCTGTCAAAAAGCCATTCTTAAGGGAAACAGGCTGAGCAATGCCAAAATAGACAAGAACTGGACTGAAAAGCAGTGGCAACAGGTCCTATGGAGTGATCCACATTTGAATTTTTTTAGTTAGATGAGGTCAGGGAATGAACACTGAAAGGTACTATCAGAAGCGTGGAATACCACCAAGATTCCAAATATCTGATTGGAAAATGCTTTACTTTTCAGCATCCCAAACATACTGCTAATGCAGTAGAAGCATAGCTGGATAGAAAAAGACAATGAAAGACATCATGGATTAGCCTCCAAACATTACCGAAGCAGTGTAGGATTATCTTAAGAGAGAACGAAACACAAGGAAGCCAACATCCAAAGCTTCTTGAATGTCCTTCAAGAAGCCCAGAGAATTATTCCTGAAGACTACTTCAAGAAATTACAAAAAAGCTGCCTAAGAGTTCAGGCTGTGCTGAAGAATAAAGATTGCCGTACAAAATATTGACCTTGAAGCTTGTACTGTAAATGTACAAACAGTTTTTGCTTTATTTAAACTGTATGTTTTTGCACGTTTCAATAAATCACACATGCTTCCCATTTCTGTAGAAAATATAAAGAAATGGAGGTACTTCAAGACTTTTGCACAATGCCAAAAGGAAGAGTTTAATGAGCCCACTTTAGGAAAAGAGCTCGATCCAAGGGTGGATTTTGAAATTGAGCACTTCTTTAAACATGAATATTTACCAGTTATTTCTTTAGACATTTTATTTCGCAAAAAATAACATTTTGCCACACAGTCCTGATCACTTTCACAGAGAATACAAAAGGGTTTCTTTTAAGTGCAATATGTTATATACCTCATTCAGTTAAATTGAATGAGGCAATTTCACAACTCCAGCACCAGTACAGCAGTAATATGTTTGTACATATCTAACTCTGATGTTTAACTGAGACAGGAAACCTGTTCATAAACATGATACTGAGGCTAAATGTCAGGTGACATCTGGCAGGATTCACTGACCTCAAAAAGCTGCATTATCTTTGAAGTGTTGCACTTCTTTAACTTTGCAGACTGTTACAGCCTCTACCTCAGGCATTTGTTGAGACTTGTTATGAAACCACTAGTGGCACTTCTGATATTTAACTCAAGAGTATCACTGAGCTCTGGTGCAACCACTAAACTCTGCCATCAGGTTTGGATGGCTACCTCTTGACACAAAGGCACGCGACTCCCTCTTGTGTTAAAACAGTGGGACTGCTTGTTGAATGCAGTTAAACCACTAGCATATAATCCAGTCCACCGCACACACAACAGCAACATGTTTATACATCAAAGGTGAATGATATCACATCCTGACATCTGATTAGAGCCTCTTTCTGCACCCCAATGGGAGTGTGCAGGTCAGACACCTGAAAGTTCAGCACGTCAATGTCTGATGCCCCAAATGTGGCCTCCACCTTCACATTCTCGTACATCTGGAACTGAACCTTCTTGTTGGTCATGGAGAGCAAGCACCGGAGGAAGCCCTCTCTCAGCACAGATCGAGCATGCTGCTCTTTCTGCAGCTGCTCGCTGTCGGTATCTGAAGCTGCTGAGGAGGAAATGGAGGTTCGGCAGAGAGCGATGAAGCGGGGCGAGTTGGGGTCAAATCCACGGCTGTTGGGGTCAGGTCCTTTGGGCAGGCGGAGTACGGGCACTGGAGTCGCCATGCTGACTGCTTTTGCCAAAGCCTTCAAGAGGAAAATAGAAGTCAGGAGCAGGAAAATAAATGTGCTCAAGAAAAACTTTTCCAAGCGCAATCATACAAAAAAAGATTAAACTGCAAACTAAAAATAAACAGAGCTGCGTGCAGTTCAAAATTAGCTACAATATTATGAAAAAGTCGTTCATTGTCACTTGTTAATTGTCAGTTAACTTTTCTTATTATATGTAAGACTTGGCAAACTAAGTATTTAAAATGAAGTCAGGGGGATCATCATGGAAAAGTAATTTATTTATTTATTAGTTACATTAAGTAACAGGTATGAAAGCAGTTATGTAGCGCTATAGTTACAGCTCCTGCTACAAAATGTATGTAAACCATATGTGTTTGTTTTAAGTTAAGATGTCATTTTTGATACCATAGAAATTAACAATTCTAATTATAAGTCGTTATTCTTTTTTTCCTTTTTATCCCCCCCCCCCCAAATAAATCCAATATAGTGAATAAACCCATTTCAGGAAATATGGAAAATGTGAGATAATTGAGATAATGGGTTTTAATTTAACAGAGTTACATGATTTTAAAATGCCAAAAGGTCAGAATGGACCCCTTGGCACATGTTAAATGTGAATGAGTGATGGGATCCACGCCTGTAGTGAAAGTCTCTCAACAGGGACCTCATGGTTATGTCAACATCGCCATAAAACACCAAAAAATGTACAAAATAAAAATCATGAGTGGCTGATGTTTAGCTTTTGTATCCTGTCAATTTCTCATATCCATGTTCAGATTTTTGAGAACTGGTCTTCAGTCACAGATGTGACATAGGCAGAATTAAAAGCAGCATGTCAAGGATAAGGGAGATATAACGGAGACATAAGAGAAACAAGCAAAACAATAACAACAACAACACTGGCCTTAGTGTCGTGCATTCTTAGCTTTACTGAAATTAACAAACCTTTCATAGCTCGCAAAGAGTTGCTGATTAACAAATGATTTGATCCCATTCTCTGCTGCCTATCACTGTAAAGTATATTTTGATTTTATGTTTGTCTTTTTGTACGTGCGTTTGTAAGATTAAAGCAAATATACTATGCGCCATTCGGGGTTTTGATAACAAGTTATCCACATTTTCATTAAGTATTATTTTATCTTTTTCTCTCCCGCCCCCCTCGATCTTTCTTTCTTAAATACATTTGGAACTTTTCATTGTAAAAATGCACTTCAAATTTACGCTATTAATAAACACGAAAAAAAAAAAAACGATTTATACCTTTGTTTCATCCAGAGCATAGGTTACAGTGAGCTATAACGTTTCATGTACGCTGCCCTACATAATGCAAATTTACCAGAAAAATGTAAAATTTGCCAGTTTTTGATCAATAGAACTTCATTAACAGTTAGCCACTTGGTTTACAATCCCATTTAATTTAGACACAACATAACCGCACAAAACGACTAGAAAGCATAGTGAAACAATCGAATTAAAAATGCACAAATGCTCTAATAAACGCTCTTTCCTTTACTTACTGTGTGCTTCCTCGTGTTAGCACCGTGAGCAACAGCCAACTAGGCCCAGGCCTTGTTGTTCGGTTTCTTCCTCGATGGATTCATTTGCGCATATAAATCAGCTTAAATGTGCATCACCGCCCCCTACTGGACGTGAGGGCAAAGAGCCAAATTTAAAGTGAATTTTGAAATATTTTATTCTTTACATCAATAATAATAATAATAATAAACGTGGACATGTAGAGATAGAAGCAACTGTTAATACCATTAAAAATAATGTTTTTGAATGCAATTACTTCTTAAAGACACAGTAAAGTAACTTGTTAAAAGTGTGTCAAAGGTAAGTCAAATAACCATTCATTAAATCCAACATAAGCAGAAGAGCATTTCTGAAGTCAAAGTCATGCTACAAACTAGTTTACTGAAAATGACCTCCTCTGTTGTCATTTAAGCTGATTGTAGCATTTTTCTTCAGGACCTGTATTCGCAAACATTTGAAAAATCCCCTCACAGAGCATAAGTAAATTTTGTAGCCACTGATGTAAACAATATATATAACTTTTCACTAGTCCGTAGTTATGTTGCAACATGAAGTTTGAAAGCACATACTTTTGAAAGACGAAGTAAGATGAATTACCAGTTGAACTTTTCACAACGCCTGGGCTTATTTTGCCCCACAGCCACTGTGTAGTAAACAGTGTAGCAAAACAGAGCTCAAATGAACCAGACTGATAGACATAAGGTGTCACGGTCCTGGGTAGGTGACCCAGTCTTTTGGTTTTCATATTATTATTGACCTTTGTTTTTATCTGGGGTTTGACTGCTAGTGTGACGGTTTCTGTTTTGTATTTCTAGTTCAGAGGTTTTGGTCCCTGTACTCTGTGTCCCCTGTGTAGTTTCAAGTCCGTGCCCTTAAGACGGTTGTATTTCCTGTTTTACTTTGAAGGTCCGTGTCTCAGGTCATGTATTCTGTTTTGCTTCCCCAATGTCTTGTCTAATTAGGCTCAGCTGTGTCTCCCTCCTGTGTGCCATTTCCTTGTTACCTTTGCTGTGTCTCAATTCAAGGGCTACATCCTTCGGAGACCCGGCCTTCGCAGTCTACTTGGGCCTGGTCCTCCGAAGACCGAGAAGGCTGGAAGTGCGAGGCTGTGAAATAGGACGGTCTAGTCTTCAGATTTGTGTCACCAGCTGTGTTTAATAAACTCATCCATCTGCTCCTTGTTATCTTAAATATAACAGGACATTGGAGTAAATTCTCTACCATCTCACACTTCTGTTTAATCAGTTTTCTATTTGTTTATTCAACTGTGTGAAAACCGATTTACTCAGGAACAAATAAAACACAGGAAAAAGCCAAACAATAACATTGTTAAGTTATCTAAGTGGCTGATATATCATGTTTAACCTGAGTAGCAAAAGACCGGGAGTCCAGCTCGAGTGAGTCCTGACCACCCGGTCAGCTATTGAGTCTCCGAAAACATCAGAGCGCTTTTGCAAATATGTGATGTCTTGATAAACCGAGCAGATATTTGAAGTTGACACAGCTACATTCTCGTCTGAAAATATGTTAAAAGTTTACTTTGTGACCCAGAAAGAGTAATAAGATTAATATTAAAACTAAGCGGCTGCCGCCATTGTTGGAAACTGGAATTGGCTGGGCCGCGCTATGAATCCTGGGATAGGTTGGGCCATGAAGGATACATCTGACCCATCCTTCAAATTCAGGGAAATGAAAGACGCATTTGTCGGCCGCATTTGGAGCAGCCTTCGAATTGGGACAGCCCTCTTCGCATCACTGTGATGTAGTCGGCCTTCAAATGCGGCCTCTGAAGGATCCAGCCCTTGAATTGAGACACAGCCCTTGTGTGTATATTTAGTGTGTGGTTACCTCTGTTCTTCATCGGAGCATCTGCGTATCATGCATGTTGGTCATCCTGCTCATCTTCCCCAGTGTCTCTCCAGCTATGTTTCCATGTTTCAGGTTGTTTAGCTTTATAGTTTCATGTTTAGCTGTCTCCAGTTTAGGTTTTTGCTAGTGGTTTTGTGGTAATTCTTAACGCTGCAATAAAGGCTCAGTTTGAAACACTCTGTCCTGCACCATTGTCTGTGCCTGGGTCCACGCCTCTTATGACCACCATGACATAAGGGAAGATATTTTGTGATTTTTATTTCATTTTCATTCATTCTTTTTTTATCTTTGACATTATTTAGCTCTATAATTGTCAAGAGAAACTGAATTAAAATTGGATTTTTTTTTCTTATTTCTAAGTGTACTGCATTTTTCACTCTATGGAACTGGAAAATAAAACAGGATTTTGCTTTTAGTAAATGACGTTTGAGTTTTTTGGGGTGTAGTGAAAACATGTATTGCTTAGTGTTGGTTTGAAGATACAGGTGTTTGTTAGTGCTTTTGTGGTTCAGTTTAAAAGGTGATTGGTTAACTCAGTTTTATTTATACAGCACCAAATCAAAACAACAGTTGCCTGAAGGCACTTTATATTGTAAGGTAAACCCTACAATAACACATAAAGAGAAAAACCCAACTTGGATAACCTCCTATGAGCAAGCACTTTGGCAACAATGGGAAGGAAAAACTCCCTTTTAATAGGAAGAAACCTCCAGCAGAACCAGGCTCAGGAAAGGGCGACCATCTGCTGCGACCAGTTGGGGTGAGAGGAGGAAGACAGGACAAAAGACATGCTGTGGAACAGATACAAGGATTAATAACAAGAAAAAACAGTTAGTTAGAAATACCAACTGTTGCTTCACTCTGTGCAGGTTATTAATGTAGAAAGACAAGTTTTAAGTGATATAAATTTGCTCTGATAGTATTTGCACATCAGAACCAGTTTGTGTTACTTGTTAATTTTCACCTTTTAGTACTTTGCTGGCCTCATTCTCCATCTAATATGACTGTCAATGAACCAAATGTATATTGTACTTTATCTCAAGCAGCCACGTCAATAATAAAATATTAAATTGTAGTAAAATATCTAAAAATGTATCTAACTTTGACTGAGAAAATGAAGAAGCTTTTTTCCAAGAGAAGATTTATTCCTCTAAGGCAGGGGTGGGCAACTCCAGGCCTCAAGTTCCGGTGTCCCGTGGGTTTTAGATGTGTTCTTGATCCAATCTTGATCCATCCTCATTTAAATGGCTAAATTACTTCCTCAACATGTCTTGAAGTTCTCTAGAAGCCTGGTCATAAACTAATCATTTGATTCAGGTGTGTTGACCCAGGGTGATATCTAAAACCTGCACTGGCCCTTGAAGCCTGGAGTTGCCCACCCCAGCTCTAAGGTCATTATAAGGTCTTTGATTTTGTTTGTTCACAAGATGGAGCCAAAGTGCTTCAAATTTGCAAAGTCATCATTCAGTGAAAAGACATAGTGGAAAGCTGTGGGTTGGCAACCAGAGGAGTGAATCCAAAGGTGTAACATTAAGTAAATAATTTCCCAGACCCAAGCATTTGTAGCCTAAGCTCATTTGCAAATCCTGATGCTTTGTCCTTTGCAAAACCTGGTTCATGTTGCTATTAATTTAAGTGACAGGTGAAGGCCCAGTGTTTGCCAGTGCATCCCAGACAGTTTCTGCCTCTCTTAGTGGTGCATCCAGCCATGTTGGAACCCTCCTCTGAGGTCACAGCAGCAGCAACAGTGCCAGGCTGAAGAAAGTGAATGTATAGAAGGCAGCAAGCCCAGACAAGTCCAGGACACATACTCAGGGAGTGTGCTGACCCACTGGCACATGTCCTTATGGACAACTTTACCACCTTTCTGAAGCAGACTGTTGTTTCATCATGTTTCAAGTCTGCCACCCTATCATTACAGTGCCCCCAAAAAATCCACCATCACATGTTTTAATGACTGTTGCACTGACTCCCCTAAAGATGAATTGCTTTGAGAGGCTGCTAAGAACTACATTATCTCTATAGCTCCCATGTACGACTGCTACGGAGGCACAATGGAGTATGCTGACCAGCTGTATCTCCACCTGGTATGGCAGTTGCACGGTCTAAGACAGGGGTGGCCAACTCCAGGCCTCGAGAGCCAGTGTCCTACAGGTCTTAGATGTATCCTTGATCGATCACAGCTGATTTAAATGGCTAAATTACCTCCTCAACATTTCTTGAAGTTCTCCAGAGGCCTGGTAATGAACAAATCAGGTGTGTTGATCCAAGGTGATATTTAAACCTGCAGGACACCGGCTCTTGAGGCCTGGAGTTGGCCACCCCTGGTCTAAGACAAGAAACAACTGTAGTGGTAAGGACTGCAGTGAACATCATCAGGACTTCTCCATCCATCTAGGATGTCGTGCACAAACAACATCTCAGCAAAGCATTGTTTCCATCATCTGTGACTCCGCCCACTGACACCACGCACTGTTCTCCCCCTAGAAACAGATTCTGTGGCATGAATTCTGTTTTAACTTTGTTGTCTTGGTTCCAAAAGTTTATTTTAGTGCAATAAAACTGCATTTCCTGAACAACTCCATCTCTGCATAAAGGTAAGACACCAGACAAACAGAATTCACCCACTCAGCCAAGTGCTCGACCTCTCTCTATTTCCTAAGATCCTGTACATATGTCTGTGAAGGTTCTCAGTCATCCAGGTCATCGTAGTCTAAGGAGCTTGGAAAGGAAAGCGTCTGGACTTCTTTAGGTTGCTTGAAGACGTTTCACCTCTCATCCGAGAAGCTTTTTCAGTTCTAAGGGTCAATGGTGGAGAGTCCCAGATTTAAACCCAGTGGGAGTTTCCCCCCAAAGAGGGACAAAAGGAACCCCTGATGATCCTCTACCTAATCACATGAGCCAAGGTGTGAAAACGGGTGTGGGTCACGATCAGCCAGGGTTTCGGGTGAGCTCATTGTGAAACCTAACCCCACCCTATCATGTGATTTCCTGAGGTCAGATGGCCCAGGATGTGAGTGGGCGTTAAGGCATCTGGGGAGGGAACTCAAAACTGGATTATAGATGGCAGACAGTTGGTGTCGTAAACCACTGCCTCTGTTCAAAGATGGTCGCTCACAGTGGACATAAATGGTTTCTTTTATTCCTCTTTCAAACACTCTGTCTTTTCTGTTCAAAATGTGAACATTGGCATCCTTGAAAGAGTGACCTTTGTCCTTTAGATGCAGCTGGACAGCCGAGTCTTGTCCCGTGGAGGTGGCTCTTCTATGTTGTGCTGTGGGTTTATGAAGTGGCTTTTTGTTCTCTCCATTGTAGAGGTCTGGGCATTCCTCGCTGCACTGTACGGCATACACTACATTGTTAAGTTTGTGTTTACGAGTTTTGCCTTTGGGATGAACCAGTTTTTGTCTGAGTGTGTTGCTGGGTCTGAAGTATACTGGGATGTCGTGCTTGGAGAAGATTCTCTTGAGTTTTTCTGATACACCGGCTACATAGGGGATAACAATGTTGTTGCGTTTGTCTTTCTTATCCTCCCTAGCTTGTGTCTGATCTTCTTTTCTGTGCATCTTTGCTGACTTGATGAAAGCCCAATTAGGATAACCGCAAGAGCTTTCTTTACATGTGTGTATTCACTCTTTTTCCCTTCAGGCTTAGAGGGAACATTCTCTGCTCTGTGGTGTAGGGTCCTAATTACTCCAGCTTGTGTCTGATCTTCTTTTCTGTGCATCTTTGCTGACTTGATGAAAGCCCAATTAGGATAACCGCAAGAGCTTTCTTTACATGTGTGTATTCACTCTTTTTCCCTTCAGGCTTAGAGGGAACATTCTCTGCCCTGTGGTGTAGGGTCCTAATTACTCCAGTTTGTGTTCCAGATGGTGGTGGGAGTCAAAGAGGAGGTACTGGTCCGTGTGTGTGTGGGCTTCCGATAAACTTCAATGTTGAGGTTTCCATTCCCTTCAATGTGCATGGCACAGTCCAGGAATGGCAAACAGTTATTCTTTGTGTCTTCCCTGGTGAACTTGATGTTTTTATCCACAGCGTTAATGTGAGCAGTGAAGGATTCCACTTCTTGTGTTCCTGTACAGTTTTTCCTTACTTACTGTTAAGTTTTATTTATACATTTTCCCAATTTTCTTAGATTTTTCTCACATGTATATAACCTACATTCTTTTTTTTCTTTTTTTTTAAATATATTTAATACTTTTAGTTTTATTCATTTATATTATACAGTCTAATGGCAAGTAAATGCACTGACATTTTGTCTGACTGGTGTGTGTTCTGAACGACAATAAAGGGGCTATTATATTTTATTCTAGGCTACATGCAAGAGCTATACACAGCCTTCCCCAAAGGCCAGCTGGTATTAAAGAGGATGATATCTTCATCCCTGGGGGATTGTTTTTCCCCTAGAGCAGGGGTGTCAAACTCCAGTCCTCGAGGGCTGGAGTCCTGAAACTTTTCCATGTGTCCCTGCTGCAACACATCTGAATAAAATTTAGTAGGCCATTAGCAATTAGCTCTATAGAACTTGACTACATACTGAGGTGGCAACCCCTAACCCTACTCAAGTAAATTTAAGTAAAAGTGAAGTTTAATAAAGTACTTCAAAAACTATTTTTATTGCACCATGTTCATTCACTCTTGAGCTGCTGTAACATGAATCAAATGGCTGAACTGCCACCTCACCATGCATTCAAGTTCTATTGCTAATGACCCACTAAATTTTGGTGTAGCAGGCAGCCTCCCCCATATCTCAGCCTGTGGGGGAGGCTGAGATAATGACTGAGCAATCTTCAAAAGGGATTGTGGTTTGACTGCTGACCTGAGAACTGAGATGATTATTTCTCTAACAATATTCATAACAGATCGAAACCATAAGTTAGAAAAAAATCACTTCATCCCAGTCTTACTTTTTTGCTTCCTCTTTCTTACCCTAATCATCCCTCATAGTTTAAATGGTCACAGAGTGTGTTTGTCCTCATTACTGTGATGTGAACTGATGAGCAGTTTAAACAACAACAACAAAAAAAAGCTAAATAAACATATAGATATTTTAAAAGAGGCTCCATGCTCCACAAACTAGTGATGGCCCGCGTGAAGCTGACGCTCCGGAGCGTGTGTCGAAAAAAACAACACACTGGTTCAGAAGCACTGTGTCGAGGCTTGCTTCGTTTGGCAAAAGTCACGTGACCAGTGACGTCCGAAGCTTCATCACGCACGTAATCGCTTCGGTACCTGATTCAAATGGATATAAGGAAGTGAATCATTCACGGGATTTTGAGTTGATTTTGCTCAATTTATTTTATCTGCAGAAGTGAAAAACTTGAAATGTCCAAAATCATCTTTTCATAATGTAAATATCATTACTGCATATGACTTTAGAAATACTTCCATGTGAATTAAAGCTAATAAAGAATAAAAAAAATGTATTTGACACTATACGTAAATTACATTGCTACACATTTTAGAAAATCATTTTGTTTATTGTTTTTAGGTGATAGTCTGCAGGACCCATAAGTTGGCATATCTACCAACTTGCAGTGTAGTTCCTGCACTCCACAGCCGCTTCTGTTCCATGAGAGAGGATTTTCTCTTGGGCAGGAGAAATTATTTCTAAGAAAAGAAACAGACTCGGCCAGCGCACAGTAAAACTAATCCTCTTTTTAAATGAAAATAACAAAAAGGCTACCTTACATAGATCATGTTTTTACTTTGCAAGTTCATGGTTAGGGGTGGGTTTTGATCATCGCTTTTCTGATTACAATCCATTCTAAATTGAATAAAGTGATATTGATTCATTAAAATCCTGAGGCGATTTGTAAATTAAATGTTATTTTGCGTGAAATGCCAGCATCTCAGGTTAAACCTCACAAAATTTCGTCAAACACCAAACAGCTAAAACATACAAACGTAAACACAGAGCGCGGACCCGACGCGTCAGAATCAAATTTTGATGTGTAGGCGGGTTCGCGCTGTGTTTACTTTTTTTTTCCCCGCTGGCTTCTGAAGCTGCAGGTTTCATAACTCTCTGTTTACATCTCTAATTAAGTCTCACTAGTGTCAGCTTTCTTTTAATAGATACAAAAATATGGATATATACTGATAAATGATCAGAATTGTAATATGTCTGAGGCAAAACCTTCCAGATTCCAATCAAATTGAATCGGATCCTGTATCGAATCAAAATGATTCTACAAATCAGTGACGATACCCAGCCGTACTCAGCCCCCTAAGCATTTTCCCTTTCCAGTTCACAATCAATCCTACCCCTAGGTCAAAAATATGGATAGGACAATTGGCATAATCTAATAGTTTGTATGAACATACCTGTCCAGCTGTCCAGTGATTAAATGCACAAGTAGATGGAGGCAGGACTTCACAGCAGGGGCATACTCCATAGTGTGCTGTACATTATCATATGTACATTATATATATTGCTCACTTATTGTATTTACCAACATCAAGGAGTCATAAGCAAAGAAAGGCCACACCATGGTGCATG
This sequence comes from Oreochromis aureus, assembly GCF_013358895.1. Lineage (NCBI taxonomy): Eukaryota > Metazoa > Chordata > Actinopteri > Cichliformes > Cichlidae > Oreochromis > Oreochromis aureus. Next base: position 17,919,818 of record NC_052955.1, on the reverse strand, counting down.
TTTCATAAGGAAAGTTTATTGATCAAAATGTATTAAGCAAATAAGCGTTACAAATTTTTCAGCCCCCCAATCGAGGAAAAAAATAACAATTACATGTTCAAAGCAACGCAACGGTGGCCCAATATCAGAGAGAACTCCACTCTGTGGAGTGAGCAGTGATAATTAAGCAGTCTGTTTCATTTTGCAGATTCAAGCTGCTCTTCATAATTTTCGCCACCAGATGTCACCGGAGAGGATTGTGTTGAAAAGCTTCGAGTAATGAACCGTTTTTCAATACAAGCTTCAGTGCTTCAGAAAGCTTCATTTGGCCATCACTACCACAAACGGTAAACACACATCAAGTCAAATCACTCTGCCAAACACTCATGCTCAGGAATCCAGGCGTGGGAAACAAGAATGGGTCCGAGGAATCTAAACACTATAAACAAAAATGAGATCAAAACCAGGAAATCACAAAGAAACAAGAGAGACAGTCTGGCCCAGGGGCCTGTTCTTCGTACCTCGCTAAGTAAGTTAGCCGGATTTGAATGTTGACGATTTCGCGTGATCTTGGATCGTTCGGTTCTCCGAAGCTCATCTGGGACTAGCTGTCATAGCAACAGATCCGTAAGCGTAAACCTGCTCGGGAGCAGGTTTACTTTATGTAAACAGGATTAGATCGCGGCCTCTCAGGTATGTCCGCTGCAGTTATATGAAAGCAAGAGCGATATTTCGCCACTGTTTTACCATAAATAAATATTAGCAATGTAACTAAAGATAATGTATTTGATTCTTTTATTGATTTCATACAGATACATACAGGTCATTTCGAAAAAAAGGAAATGTACTATTAATCATTCTATTACATGTAGTAGATCATGTCAGATGTAATTCATATTTTAGAGTAGTAATAGTAAATTACTACGTGCAATCAAGATGAGAGACCACGGCTAAAAAGCGAAGGTGGATTTGGGAAGTCTGTCGCAGCCATGTCCTGTCCGTTTGTACGCGAGCAAGGAAGGTGCAAGATTGATAAGGAGAGTTTACAGAATTTAGCGTATATTGCGGGATAGACGGGATCCTTTAGCTCGGCGCGACGGTGTGCTCATAGAGATATGATTCTCCCGTGAGGGTATTATTTACTCTCTCTCTCTCTCTCTCTCTCTCTCTCTCTCTATATATATATATATATATATATATATATATATATATATATATATATATATATATATATATATATATATATATATATATATATATACTTACTGTACTGTATATACTTACTCCCGACTTACTGTGCATGCTTCAGTCACCCCTTGCATGGGAACAGGTAAAAGTGATGGAGTGTTATGTCAAACTACACACAAAAACCCACAATGTCAATAAATGTCACAGTACAAAAGGGGTGTGACGAGGGGTGCAGGACCACCACCTGTCTTTATTTGCTCTGCCCTTTTCTTGGTTGCTGTTATAAACAAACAAACAGATTATTTCAGGGTCTCTTGTCATAGACTAAAAAGCAATATAAGTGATAAATATTACCATTCTGTGGAATATTTTTATATTTCACTTTACTTTTTCCCATGTTCTAGTGGGTCCTGTTGTGGCTCTAATGTGAAAGAGGATATGATGTAATATAATATAATGCGAATAAAATAATATCACATGATATAATGTAATATCATGGATCACTTACGAGTTTAATTTGTCAGCAACTTTCTGCCAGCCCTCTCTCCTTGCTTTTGCAGCCTTTGCAGTGTTCCCCTGCGTTTTAATTAAACTCTGAAACTCCTGATATCCCTCAATCAAGAGTTCTTGGTCTGCTGCCGTGAAATACTGGCGCACTCCTCGACATCTTCGCCGACCAATCACAGGGTTGCCGATCAATGTTTCTACTATCGATGCGTAGCCCTTTTAAGCCACCCAGTGATCTCAGATTACTTCATCCAGCTATACTAATCGTCAACAACAGGTGTGTTCGGAGAACCGGATTAGCGAGCTCAAAGTTAGCGCGATGATTTGATCTTGGATGTGTCATTTGATCTTGGATGTAGTAAGCGAGGTACGAAGAACAGGCCCCAGGGCTACACTAATGTAAGTTGTACAACGATCCAGCAACAAAAAGTAATGAGCCACTGCCTTAAATAGTGGCCAGAAGTTGCAGGATAATGAGCCACAGGTGAGTAACTGCTTGCAGGTGTGTGGGCCAAAAGCTGGAACTCATAATGAGCTCCGCATGAGGTTAGTCCACCTAAAACAGGGGTGGGCAACTCCAGGGGCCTGTTCTTCGTACCTCGCTTACTACATCCAAGATCAAATGACACATCCAAGATCAAATCATCGCGCTAACTTTGAGCTCGCTAATCCGGTTCTCCGAACACACCTGTTGTTGACGATTAGTATAGCTGGATGAAGTAATCTGAGATCACTGGGGGTGGTTTAAAAGGCTACGATCGATAGTAGAAACATTGATCGGCAACCCTGTGATTGGTCGGCGAAGATGTCAAGGAGCGCGCCAGTATTTCACGGCAGCAGACCAAGAACTCTTGATTGAGGGATATCAGGAGTTTCAGAGTTTAATTAAAACGCAGGGGAACACTGCAAAGGCTGCAAAAGCAAGGAGAGAGGGCTGGCAGAAAGTTGCTGACAAATTAAACTCGTAAGTGATCCATGATATTACATTATATCATGTGATATTATTTTATTCCACATTATATTATATTACATCATATCCTCTTTCACATTAGAGCCACAACAGGACCCACTAGAACATGGGAAAAAGTAAAGTGAAATATAAAAATATTCCACAGAATGGTAATATTTATCACTTATATTGCTTTTTAGTCTATGACAAGAGACCCTGAATAATCTGTTTGTTTATAACAGCAACCAAGAAAAGGGCAGAGCAAATAAAGACAGGTGGTGGTCCTGCACCCCTCGTCACACCCCTTTTTGTACTGTGACATTTATTGACATTGTGGGTTTTTTTGTGTGTAGTTTGACATAACACTCCATCACTTTTACCTGTTCCCATGCAAGGGTGACTGAAGCATGCACAGTAAGTCGGGAGTAAGTATATACAGTACAGTAAGTATATATATATATATATATATATATATATATATATATATATATATATATATATATATATGTATATAGAGAGAGAGAGAGAGAGAGAGAGAGAGAGAGAGAGAGAGAAAGTAAATAATACCCTCACGGGAGAATCGATATCTCTATGAGCACACCGTCGCGCATTGAGCTAAAGGATCCCGCTCTATCCCGCAATATACGCTAAATTCTGTAAACTCTCCTTATCAATCTTGCACCTTCCTTGCTCGCGCACAAACGGACAGGACATGGCTGCGACAGACTTCCCAAATCCACCTTCGCTTTTTAGCCGTGGTCTGTCATCTTGATTGCACGTAGTAATTTACTATTACTACTCTACAATATGAATTACATCTGACATGATCTACTACATGTTATAGAATGATTAATAGTACATTTCCCTTTTTTTCGGAAATGACCTGTATGTATCTGTATGAAATCAATAAAAGAATCAAATACATTATCTTTAGTTACATTGCTAATATTTATTTATGGTAAAACAGTGGCGAAATATCGCTCTTGCTTTCATATAACTGCAGCGGACATACCTGAGAGGTCGCGATCTAATCCTGTTTACATAAAAGTAAACCTGCTCCCGAGCAGGTTTACGCCACGGATCTGTTGCTATGACAGCTAGTCCCAGATGAGCTTCGGAGAACCGAACGATCCAAGATCACGCGAAATCGTCAACATTCAAATCCGGCTAACTTACTTAGCGAGGTACGAAGAACGGGCCCCAGGCCTTGAGGGCCGGTGTCCTGCTAGTTTTAGATATCACCCTGGGTTAACACACCTGAATCAAATGATTAATTCATGACCAGGCCTCCGGAGAACCTCAAGAGATGTGGAGGAGGTCATTTAGCCATTTAAATCAGCTGTATTGGATCAAGGACACATCTAAAACCTGCAGGACACCAGCCCTCGAGGTCTAGAGTTGCCCACCCCTGACCTAAAACTACCAACCAACAATCCAGCCACCCAACCAACCATGGAGCACAGAGTATAAAAAAAAAAAAACCACAAACACACATCAAACAATTTATGGTTGGGGGAGTGAGTTCCTTAGTGTACCCATGTGAAAATCCCCCTTCTTGGTCTCTTTTTGCGTCTTTCTCTAAAATATTTGAATTGACTTGTGTCACCTTTAAACAATCAGTATGCTTGATAGGGAATTTAAGGATATTGGCTTGTGCAATTGATCCATCCATCAATCCTCTTCCGCTTATCCTTGTCAGGGTCACGCAGGGGCTGAAGTAAGTGCTAATTGTTTTGTGTCTTCTTGTACACATATGCTACACGACAGGTGTATTAGCGAGTAGTCATTTGAAAGCTCAGTGTGCAGATGAGTTTGTTGGTCATTCCAAAACGTTTGTATTTTATAATTTAGATCGCTTTCTACCCAGATGAACATAATGGACAATTTTAAAACTTGTCTTCATCATATAGCCTTTAAAATCAGAGGTAAGTTAATTACCCCGCTTTGATATTACTGAACCTGTGTTATGAATGAAGGGTTATGATGGCTGTACATTTTTAAGCAAACACATTGTGTGTGTGTGTGCGTAAGCCACCTTGATTCTGTGTTGACTAATTCCACATTTATCATGAGGGAGGTGTGGTTTTAAAAGAGTTTAGACCGAGCGGTTTGCTTCTTTTGCATCTCACTTTTAGAGACAATTTGTGGTCGGAATTTCTTAAAATATTTACAGATGTTCTCCCTCTGGGCTCCAGGCTTTGGTAGGCTACTTCATTCCTTTGCTAAAATTGAATATTTTTAATTAAACATTAGTATTACTTTAATAATGCTTCCGTCTCCCGTCTTTCAGTTTTGCTGATTTTTGGCATCACCACTGTCTGTGGTAAGTAAGGTTTTTTCCTCAAAATTAGGGACCACTTGTTCCATACAGCTCATACTGTGTTGATATTGTGTTTCCTGAACTATGTGTATGTGTATGTGTGTGTGTGTGTGTGTGTGTGTGTGGACGCAGAGGATGCATGTATTTATTTGTTATTCATTTTTTATATTATTTTCCATCTACCTATCTATCTACCTGTCTGTCTGTGCGTGTGTGCGTGTGTGTGTGTGTAGAGAGAGAGAGAGAGAAAATAATGTTTATCCACTTTAGGCTTTTTCACGTCAACAATTTTAAAATGGGCTTCATGTGAAAAGAAAACAGCAGAAGAACTAGGTTACTGTTTCCATCTGTTCCCTTTCCTCTCTCTCTGTCTCTCTGTGCAGTATTCTGTGGTTATGTCGCAACTAATGTACAGTGGAAAAAGGCAGTCGATTGTTGCTATTGAACAGATACTTTTGTAAAATTTATCAAATTGTATCACGTTAGTCAATGACATGCCATAACCTTTGAATTATGAAATTTTGAATCTATTTATTCAGAAAAACAGGTTAACGGGTTTTAGTTTGTTAATACGAATGACTCACAGCTTTGAATGTTTGCTTGTCCACAGAGCCTGCAGCCTCCAATAATAACTGTCATCGGTGAGTCACCTCTGCCTTACTGTGAAAATGTGTGATGCTTATTTTTACCACTTGACCATTATTGCAAGTTAAGTCCTGTTCAGTGAGTGTCACTGAGTTTCCATACAAGAAAAGAATTAACAAATGAGGCTGTCAAGCAAAAGTTCAAGCAAAAGGAATGAGTTGGATTTGTTGAAATTGGTGTTGCATGCTTGTCCACCTTTGTTTTTTAATGGCTGAGTAATGACTAAACATTTGTCCATTCTCTGGTCTCTTGCTGCTTAAGTGTGCATTAACGATTTGACCAGATCTGTCAGTTCAGGGTTAACGTCTGCTTTCACCAGCTGATCGGCCGTAGTACCTTGACCATCCACTTCATTAACGTAATTTTTCTTTCCACTTCTGATCATCATACTCACTTCACCCATTAGAGCCCACACTTCTGACACCACTTGTCAGTTTGACCAGCAGTCTCTTTTAGGTTCAAACAAAAGGCATTAGATTGTAATGCCAATCTTCCACAAACTAATAAAAATACAATAACAGTAATGAAACCACATGTCTTCCCTGCAGAGGAAGATATACTTTTATATCTGACTGCCAGCGATAATGTCCAGGCTTTGGTTATCTATGCTTTTCAGAAAAGACTGTAATGGAACATGGTATGACATCAAAGAGGCTACATGCTGCGGAAACAGACTTTACCCTGGTGCAGGCCTGTCTTGTTGTGGAAATGAGCCTTACAGTCCTGGAACAGCCACTTGTTGTAAACAGCACCACAGATACACTGTCACAGGTAATGAATTTATAAGATAGAAAACTGAAATGTTAAAAAAATATATGTATAGAATTGTAATTTTAAAAAGTCTGTCAATAAATGTTCATCAGCTGGTATTAAAATAGGTTATATGTTTCCATCTATTCAGATCTATTCTTAAAGGTCTTTTTCTCACTTCTGAGAATATTTGTGTATCACTCAACCTTGCATTATGCTTATTAAGCAGATTAAGGTTTTTCTTTTTTAGCAAACAAAAAAGTGCTACACACCTACAGTGCGGATGTGATGGTTAAGAGGGAAAGCTTACACTATTTTGTTGCAACCATCATAAAGTACAGGGAGATGTGAGGAAACAGAAGTACAGTGCATCAGTTCAATTCAATTCAATTTTATTTATATAGCGCCAAATCACAACAACAGTTGCATGCCTCATGGTGCTTTATATTGCACAGTAGATTGTACAATAATAGATACAGAGAAAAACCCAACAATCAAATAACCCCCTATGAGCAAGCACTTTGGTGACAGTGGGAAGGAAAAACTCCCTTTTAACTAGAGATGGCACGATACCACTTTTTTATGTCCGATACCGATACCGATATCATAAATTTGGATATCTGCCGATACCGATATGAATCCGATATAGTGTGTTTTTTAATCAATAAAACTGTTTTTTTAATATCTTGCTGCATTTTGTATAAGTTCATACTCAAGTTTAAATAAACAATAACACTAAAGCTATTCTGTTATACCTGCATGTAAAAAATACACTGCACCCAAAATATTTTATAGTTCAGCAACACTGATCAATCTAATAAACTTAAACCTACTCCATCCTCCCTATTCTGGTATTTTAAAGAGTACTTAGCAGAAATATTAAGCAACCTAACTAATAGGGTTGCAAACTCCCAGCAAAAAAAAATAGGGAACCAACCCCCCACCCTCCACCTCATGATGCTTAATCGATGTAATCAACTTTAATTTAATGCAGGGTGAAAAAAAATGCACAGAATTAAATTATTTTTCAAGAATAATTAAATAGATTCAACATCTTTCTTCAACACAATTGCAGACTGCACAGATGGTACCTTCCCAAAGGAAAAAGTACTATAGCTTACTAGGGTATATTAGACTTAATAGTTACTATATACAGTAATGGACTTCTATACATTTTACATAAGATTAAAACTTTGGGTGTAAGATTCAGATAATTATTTATTAAAAGCTAGATAGTTTAAATGAGAATAAGAAAGAAAAGTATTTCTTTGTGCCCCCTTTTCCCTGTTAATGCCCTATCGGCCCCCCTGGCTAAACTTTGCTAGATCCGCCCCTGCACAGTTACCAGCCGTCAGCTACGTAGAAAAGGATCCTGGTGTAGAAAGTAATATTAAATAAATTCTAACAACAGCTTATCAAGCTTAAAGGTGCTGCTGTTGTTCCGCCGCTGGTTTCCTCTTTCTGGTGCGAAGTGGGCCAAAAACAAAGAAGAGAGACAGACTCGCGACAGAAAAGCCGATCAGCTGATCATTGATCAGTTTCAAGATTGAAGTAGCCACAGGAAGGTGAGGGAGAGAGAGAGAGAGGCAGTCGCTCCATATATCGGTTGTTAAGCTTAACATGGGAACGCTTTACAAACATTCAGAGATGAACTTACACACTTGCTTTACTTCTCTCTGGGATAACTTCCTCGGAGATGAAATGCTGGTTTGGTAGCGAGGCTACAAATACACACAGCCGCTCTATCACCTGAGGCATACTGCTCCGACGTGCTACGGTTATGAGCCGAGTTACGCCATGTCGCAAGTTTTGTATTTTTTTTTTATATTTAATGTATCGGATTACATTTTTAATTTCTCACCGATATCCGATCCAGTAATTTATGTCAGTATCGGACTGATACCGATACGTAATATCGGATCGGTCCATCTCTACTTTTAACAGGAAGAAACCTCCGGCAGAACCAGGCTCAAGGAGGGGCCGCAATCTGCTGCAACCGGTTGGGGTGAGAGAAGGAAAACAGGATAAAGACATGCTGTGGAAGAGAGACAGAGATTAATAACAGATATGATTCGATGCAGAGAGGTCTATTAACACATAGTGAGTGAGAAAGGTGACTGGAAAGGAAAAACTCAATGCATCATGGGAATCCCCGGCAGCCTACGTCTATTGCAGCATAACTAAGGGATGATTCAGGGTCACTTGATCCAGCCCTAACTATATGCTTTAGCAAAAAGGAAAGTTTTAAGCCTAATCTTGAAAGTAGAGATAGTGTCTGTGTCCCGAATCCAAACTGGAAGCTGGTTCCACAGAAGAGGGGCCTGAAAACTGAAGGCTCTCCCTCCCATTCTACTTTTAAATACTCTAGGAACAACAAGTAAGCCTGCAGTGCGAGAGCAAAGTGCTCTAATAGGGTGATATTTAAGATAAGATGGGGCCTGATTATTTAAGACCTTGTATGTGAGGAGCAGGATTTTGAATTCAATTCTGGATTTAACAGGAAGCCAATGAAGGGAAGCCAAAACAGGAGAAATATGCTCTCTCTTTCTAGTCCCTGTCAGTACTCTTGCTGCAGCATTTTGGATTAACTGAAGGCTTTTCAGGGAGGTTTTATATAATAATAATGAATTACAGTAGTCCAGCCTGGAAGTAATAAATGCATGAACTAGTTTTTCAGCGTCACTCTGAGACAGGATATTTCTAATTTTAGAGATGTTGCGCAAATGGAAGAAAGCAGTCATACTAGTGATGTGTCGGTCGCGAACGAAAAGGCTCTTAAAGCCGGATCTTTGACGTGAACGACGCGAGCTGGCTCCTTATCGCGAGCTGTGGGGTTTTTTTTTCTTTCTCTCACCCCCTCTCTCTCGCACTTTTTTCCGCTTCACTCCGCATGCGAGCCTTGTGCTTTGCGCTGGGAAGAGGGGCTGTAGTTACACTCGCAGTAGCACAGGAACAGAGCCGGAGGGAAAGAGAGAGAAAGAGAGCCAGGGACAACAACGTCACATTAGAAAGGTATAGTAATCATCCACAACTATTGTCAGTTGCGGATGATAAAGGATTCAGAAAGTTTATTCATGCAGGCCCATATGACAGAGAATATGCATGTTCTTTTTGTTTTCATATTTTAATTTATATTTAATTGTGTTGTGGTTTGCAGTGTTTTGTGTTGTTTCATTTTAAATTTGTTTAAAAGGAAAAAGCTGAAAATTTAAATAGTTAAACGCTGAACTGTGACTAGTTGGTTTTTGTATTATATGATTTATTTATTACATTTTATGTGGAGTGAATAAATAAAAGTATATTTACGGTGGCCCCTAGAGACAAAGCACGTACAAACTCCAAAACACGTACAAACCCTGAAGCATGTACAAACTCCAAAACACGTAAAAACTCCAAAACACGTAGAAACTCCAAAACACATACAAAACACAACAGAAGTGCTCCAGAATGCTAGGTGCAGTGTTGAGCTTTTGTTACCTAGTGGCTACACAAGCCAGCAAGTACCAACGACCAGATTTGGTGTGTAGTAGTAACAGGTAAATGAACTTTTTTTTTTTAATTGTTTGAATATATATGAGTGCTTGTGTATAAATACACAAAACATACACATATGCTTTCAATTGTGTTATTTAAGTGATCTAGATAGCTCTGTTTTGGAAGTTCAGTTAACTCTAGGAATGTGTTTTGGAGTTTGTACGTGGAATTTGTACGTGCTTTTTGGAGTTTGTATGTGCTTTGTCTCTAGGAGCCACCACATATATTTATATATAAACATATATAAATAAAACCACTTTTTTTTTTACATTAGTAATTCCTTTTGTGCATAATTTTATATTATTGTTAATAATAAATTAATTAAAGCAACAAAACAACCTAAAGAGCGGGTTAGGAGCCGAAAGAGCCGGCTCTTTCTAGTGAGCCGAACTGAAAGAGCCGGTTCTCTAAAAAGACCCGGAAATCCCATCACTAAGTCCTACATATTTGTTTATTATGTGCATTGAAGGACATGTCTTGGTCAAAAGTGTTACTGGAGGCCAAGGTAATGCCATCCAAAGTAAGAATCTGGTTAGATACCATATTTCTAAGATTTTCAGGGCCGAAGAAAAATATTATAGCGCTTCACTTGTTCCACAATTTATTACATTGCAATATTTATTAATGGATTAAATTCATTTTCACCCCAACATTCTACAGCTAACACCCCAAAGTGACAAAGTAGAAAAATAGTTTGCCTGAAATTCTTGCAAATTCATTAAAAATAAATGATAACACTTATATGTACAAGTATTCACAGCCTTCACTCAATACTTTGAAGCTCCTTGTTGAGTCTTTTTGTGTATGATTTTTAGACAATTTGTCATATTATTCTTGGCAGAAACTCTTAAGCTCCATTGGGTTGAACAGGGACCATATGTACACAATCATTTTCAGATATGTACAATTAGATTTAAATCTGGTTTCCGACTTTCCCAATTAAAGACATTCACATACTGGTCCCAAAGCGACTCCTTTGCTGTCTTGGCTGTGTGCTTAGGATTGTTGTCCTGTTGGAAAATTAACCATTGCCCCTTCTCCAGTCCCTGCTGCCGAAAAACATCTACACACCGTGATACTGCCACCACCATGCTTTACTGTAGGGATGGTGTTAACCAGGTAATTGGTGGTGCCTGGTTTCCTCCAGATATGATGTTTGGCATTCAGGCCAAAGAGGCAAATCTTTGTTTCATCAGACCAGAGAATTGTTTCTCCTGGTCTGAGAGTCCTTCAGGTGACAGCTACTCCAGGCAGGCTGTCATGTGCCTCTACAAGACAGGCCCGATCAGTGGAGTGCTGCAGAAATGGTTGTCCTTCTAGAAGGCTCTCCTCACTCCACACAACTTTAAGAAGAGTCCTGGTGATTCCAAACTTCTTCCATTTATGTGCTCATTGGGACCTTCAATGCTGAAAAAAATTTTCTGCACTCTTCCCCATATCTGTGTCTTGATACAATCTTGTTTCATAGGTGTGAATATTTTCCAGATGCACTGTGGCTGTCTCGATGATGCTCAAGTAAAAGAAACAAAAGAAAACAAAACAGTTTTTAGATTGAACTTTGAGTTTCTTTGAAGTTGTGAACTTTCGAATCGTGATTTAATGCACTTATAATCATACTCTTTCAGCAGTTACATTAAGGTACTGATGTCTGCATCCTGTTTTTACAGCCAGTGTTACACAGGGTCTTAGTGAAAAGGTATCGAGCTGCTGTGAACTGAAGGCTTACAACCCAGTGAATGAAATATGTTGCCAGTCAGCCATCATAGCAAAACCTTCACCAATGGCTGAGTGTTGTGGTAAAGGTGAGTAGATACACTGATGGAAAGCATTAAATCAATTATAAAGTATACAATGAAAATACAGAGTTACGTTTTCTCTTGAGTGTCTAAGAATTTGTAATTGTTTGAGTATTAAATCGTGAGATTCAGTTTAGGTGCAAACTGAAAGAGATAGGAAACTGCAAGGTGGTGTCAAGAGAGAATATAACTAGCCACCATCAGATGGTAGACTTTGGAAATCAAGAGAAATGACTGAAGGCAGAGAAAATGATTAAGTGATGGCTTGATGCATGCTCAGTCATTCGGGTGAGGAAATCCCAACATTTTCATTGGGAGAAATGTTTCGTCACTCATCCAAGTGATTTCTTCGGTCTCAGCTGACTGCTGGTTTCCCCAACCTTATAAATAGTACATTTGCATAATGACAGGCACTAGCACCACTGACTAACAATGAGTCATAAGGGTTGTTCATGATAATTATTATACAAATTGTCATGACCATTAATTTTTACATCAAGATAACCAGGGGTTAAAGTCAAAATCAAAGGATGTTCTCTTTATGGATTTTGTGAACTAGACTGCACCATATATACCAGGGGTCTGCAACCTTTAACACCCAAAGAGCCACTTGGACCCGGTTTCCACGCAAAAGAAAACACTGGGAGCCGCAAATCCATCCATCCATCCATCCATCCATCTTCATCCGCTTTATCCGAGGCCGGGTCGCGGGGGCAGCAGCCTAAGCAGAGAAGCCCAGACCTCCCTCTCCCAAGCCACCTCCTCCAGCTTATCCGGGGGAACACCAAGGCGTTCCCAGGCCAGCCGAGAGATATAATCTCTCCAGCGTGTCCTGGGTCTGCCCCAGGGCCTCCTCCCGGTGGGACATGCCCGGAACACCTCACCCAGGAGGCGCCCAGGAGGCATCCTTGTCAGATGCCCGAACCACCTCAACTGGCTCCTTTCGATGTGGAGGAGCAGCGGCTCTACTCTGAGCCCCTCCCGGATGGCCAAACCTCTCACCCTATCTCTAAGGGAGAGGCCAGCCACCCTTCGGAGGAAGCTCATTTCTGCCGCTTGTATCCGCGATCTCGTTCTTTCGGTCACTACCCACAGCTTGTGGCCATAGGTGAGGGTAGGGACGTAGATCGACCGGTAAATTGAGAGCTTTGCTTTTACACTCAGCTCCCTCTTCACCACGACGGACCGGTGCAGCGTCCGCATCACTGCAGCCGCAGCACCAATCCATCTGTCGATCTCCGGCTCCCTTCTCCCATCACTCGCGAACAAGACCCCGAGATACTTGAACTCCTCCACTTGGGGCAGGAACTCATCCCCGACCCGGAGTTGGCACTCCACCCTTTTCCGGCTGAGAACCATGGCCTCAGATTTGGAGGTGCTGATCCTCATTCCCGCTGCTTCACACTTGGCTGCGAACCGTTCCAGTGCGAGCTGGAGGCCTTCACCTGATGAAGCCAACAGAACCACATCATCCGCAAAAGCAGAGATGAGATTCTGAGGCCACCAAGTGAAAGCCCTCCGCCACTTGGCTGCGCCTAGAAATCCTGTCCATAAAATTATGAACAGAACCGGTAACAAAGGGCAGCCCTGGCAGAGCCCATCACCCACCGGGAACGAGTCCGACTTATTGCCGGCAATGCGAACCAAACTCTTGCAACGGTTGTATAGGGATCGAAGTTTGGGAGCCGCAAATACTTTTTGAAATCTAAAATGAAGATAACACTGTATATATTGTTTTTAACCTTTGTGCTTTGTGCGAACATCTAAAGTAAGTAAGTAAAGTTTATTTATTAAAGGCTTTTCACAGACAGGCAGTCACAAAGCGCTGTACACAAATATTAAAATAAACAATACAATCAATAGACATTATACACAATGTAAAAGATCAAATGTAAATAATGTAAAGAATATAAAATACGTAGATCAACAAAAGGCTTGTTTGAACAGAAAGGTTTTTAACTGCTTTTTAAAAGAATCCACAGAGCAACTAAGGTGTGTTGCTTATGTAATCCATGCTACAGAGTGCTACAGAGAAAATTACATTTTATTTATGTAATTAACACATTTTGACCTCTTAAAGAAATATAACAAAAGGAAAGACACCCAGCTGAACTAAAATGATCCATGTAGCAAACAAAAACTGTTGTGAGTCACCTTTTTTCAGGTCAAGGCTTTTGGAGCCTTGACCTGACTTTTAAAAAGTAATTGAAAAAAAGCACTATGCCGTTAAAAAAAAAAAAAAAAAAAAAATAGATATTTGCAAAATTCTGCCTAAATATCTATTTTACCTTGTTAATGTGTGTGGCGGGGCGTGGTCTGCAGTGCTGCTGCATGGGAGTCGGACGCACCTGAGCGGCACCCGCAATCACGCCTCGCAGCCTTAAAGCCTGTTCTCTCTCTGCTGTTGTGTTGTCGGCAGTGTTGGGACTAACGCGTTATTAAGTAACGCGTTACAGTAACTACGTTATTATTGTGGTAACGAGCACGGTACTAGTTATTATGCCAAAACCAGGAAGCGTTACTCGTTACTGGGATTTAGATAGGCTCGTTACTCGTTGCCGTATGGTGGATATCGCGGAGCTTCCACAGATTCAATAACATTAGCAAGTGGTGGAAGCCAGCAGGTGGATGAAGGAAAGGAGGCAAGAGGAGAGACCAAGCGGCCGCCGGTCCGCGTGTCAGGTGAACTGAACTTCAGGTAAGAAGTTATGACCTGCAGTCTATCTGAGTCAGATATAAACCAAGTTTAGGTGGAGTTTATTTTCAGTATGCTGACATTTTCGTACTGCGTGCTAGCTAGCATGACGGAGTTTCTATACAGATGGGTGGGTGCTATGTTACTGATGTTGAACTTTATTTTGTTCATAGGTTAATTATTAGAGTTGCCAACCGTCCTGTAAAAAACGGAATCGTCTGGTATTCAGAGAAAATATTACGCGTTTCGTACTGAGGTGAAAAGGAACATAGTTTGTCCCGGACTTCAGCTACAATGAAAAAGACACAAAGCTGAAGCTGCACAGCTGCCTCTTCTTCTCTCATTCTCTCCTCTCCCGTTTCTACTTCAATCACGAAACTGATCAGTGATCAGCTGATCGGCTTTTCTCTCGTTTGTTTATCGCCCACTTTGCGCCAGAAAGAGGAAACCAGCGGATGTCGCGTTAAACAACAGCAGCACGTTTAAGCTTGATCAGCTGTTGTTAGAATTTATTTAATATTAATTTCTAGTATCAGCTGATGTTTGCTGGAGCCACAGCTGTAAAGCTGCTGGTCATGATATCGGTTTGGTTATCTGGTGAGAGGAAACATGCAGATGAAACCAGGAGATGTCCTTACTGAATCATCAGAGCTGAACAGGTGATGGAGAAACAGGTTTACCTTTTAGGTGACATGAATGAGTTCAAGGGAAGTTATGAGCTGTTTCTGAGAAACAAATAACACCAGGATCCTTTTCTACGTAGCTGACAGCTGGTAACTGTGCAGGGGCGGATCTAGCAAAGTGTTGCCAGGGGCCAGGTAGGGCATTAACAGGGAAAGGGGGCACAAGGAAATACTTTTCTTTATTATTCTCATTTAAAATGTCTCGCTTTTAAAAAAAATAATTATCTGAGTCTTACAACAAACAGTTGATAGATTGATACATATATACCATCAGAACAGTGTACATCACTGTCACAACAGTGTTTATTTTCATTCAAAGGCTTTATGATTTTTCCTATAATGGTGGGCTAGTCAAAATGCCCGGGACGATTTTTTTTGTCCCAGTCCAGCTCTGTATGCAGCTCATCTGCAGTCTGGTGTTACCTACATATTACCTACATCTTCCTATTCAGAAGGCAGAATCTCCAAGTTCGAGTACAATCAAAAGCACCACGACTGCAGTTTTGTGTTGGATGTAAAAGCAGGCTAGAATCATGGCGGCGGTCAACGACGGTCCAGGCGTGGGATTTCTCTTGTGGAAATGTGCACATTATTTTCTCCTTTCTGTTGGTAGGTGGCACAGTGCACTTGTGGCAAGTAAGCAAGCTAGAAGACTGGCAATCTTGCTGGGTATCCAGTTACGGAAGCAACACATTAACAAGAGAATTCTGAGTAAAACCAAAGTTACTTTCCCTAGTAACTAGTTACTTTGAAAGTAACGAGTAACTTGAAGTAACTGAGTTACTTTTTTAGAGAAGTAACTAGTAATGTAACTAAGTTACTAATTTAAAGTAACTTACCCAACACTGGTTGTCGGGCTGTGAGCTGAAAAGCTACAGCCGGCTTTAAGCGTACAGCAACCGTGTGTGAAAAGTGGTCAATAAAGAGATGCTGAAAAGCATGCTCATGCAAACATCGTCGGGTCTGCCGTGATATGTTTACAATGAGACTTCTGGTCCCAAACCTCGGCACACAGCGTCTGCAAATCGGGGCTTTCATCTTTACGCAGGACTGTAAGCTGTCATCTGTGAGGCGTGAGCGGTGTTTGTTTTTAACATAGTTCATGGTGGAGAACAGCTGCCGACATAATGTGGATCCGAAGATCCATAATTGGCCTACCTGGGGTTGAAAGTCTCGATAAATGCACAGCATTTCGGCAGGTACACCGGCTTCCGCGAGTGTGACGCTTATTTTGAGCGATGAAAAAAATAATAAGATATAATTTTATTTTTATATTTCAAAATCACAATAATCTTCCAATTTAGAACTACAAGTTAAAAAAAAGAACTAAACACAAATAAAATGCACTTCAGCGAAATACTTCTAATTTATTTTCCCAAACCACCCGGAGCCGCAAAATAAGGACTAAAGAGCCGCATGCGGCTCCGGAGCCGCGGGTTGCCGACCCCTGATATATACCAAACATTAGCCAACATGGCCACTGACCAACCCCTAGCAAGTATAAAGCTAGTATAATGGTGGAAGTATTACTGAGGGACATACTAAATAGATTGAATCAAATCAGTGATTGTTTCATGAAACAGCCATAATGAGATGCATCAAGGCACTTGTTGGGGAAGTTATTATGAATTTCTAAATGAACTTTAATTTGAAAGTTCAACAAGACATAAAAACTGAATGTACAGTAAAATATGATTAGAAAAACACACACACACACTCAAAGGTTTGCCAACATTGCAGCAGCTTGACAGCACAGTTATGGTTAAGGTAAGTTAAGAAAGCAAAAAACAAAACATATTTTCTTTTCACAGATGTTTTTGATAAGGTCAAGCAGTTGTGTTGTGGTTCGCCTGATATTAAGATGATTCTGATGAGGAATTCCAGTCACCATCAGTGCTGTGGTCACAGCCAGTATGACACCGAGACTCAGTGCTGTTGTTCAAATGAGGAGAAGAGGCTGGAGGTACAACCAAAGATTTCATCCTGCTGTCTCAGGGACTCCACTTCAGGTCAATACAGCATGTCACACTGTGCAGAATAGATTTAATAAAATCTGAATCTGAAAGTTCTTGCAGTTTGCATCATAATTTACACGTTAGATGAAGACAAGAAAGACATTTGACGGACTAGAAATGAAAAAAAAAAAAAACCTTATCCCTCAAAAACTCTCTGCAATAGATATGCCATGTCTTTAATGTTGCATATACTTTAAAAAAATCTGTGTGGAAGTATCATAGTTGTCAGAAAGTATTTAAAGGAAGTTAATGTTAATCACTATGACTAATGACTGTGTGTTGACTGTCTTTGCCTCTACAGCTCATTTATGTGGAAATGAGACCTATGACAAAAACACACAACTATGCTGTCAGTCAACTGTTATTGACAAACGTTCACCGAATCACAGATGCTGTGACAAAAGTAAGTGAAGCTGAAAAGAAGAAAAGTATTTCACTGAACATAGATGATTAGAAAGATTACACCAAATGAGGAACATACAGACCTCTTTAAAAAAGCTCCATATTAGCATAGCTATGATTAAAGTGTAAGTGTTTCAGTTTTTGATATCTGTATCTTTTCCACAGGGGCGTATGATGTGGAAAAGGAGCTGTGTTGTGGTCCGATTAGTGATAAGAAGATCCTAACAAGGAACTCTCCAGATCACATGTGCTGTCATCAGGGCCAGTTCAACAGCAAGACTGAATGTTGCTGCTGGAAGGATGATGGTGCTGAGATACAACCGAGGAATTCATCTTGCTGTGAGTCGTGTATATTTGAATGGCATAACTTGCCAAAGGCAGCTTAATGCACATCTTAAAACTCGATTTAAAAGTATGCTTAGTTTTATATTTTATATTTAAATCATGAAAACTGAATACAGTTTTATTTTAGTGTTGGGAACAGTTCCATCATATTTATAATGAAATCAACTCCTACACCACAACCCTTACCGCATTACATTCTTATAATCAGATTAAATGCAATAAATATTGTTAATAAATTATTGTTTTAATGAAAATTCTTTGTGCTTCATGTTCACAGGTATGCAACAAGAGGTAAGTGTTATGTTTTCCAAGAAAGGAAGTTATTAATGATTAAACTGAAAATAACAGACAAGCGCCACTCAAGGGCAAAAAAAGCAAAGAAACACAACAAAACCTAAAAGATATTCACAAAAAAAAAGGCTGTTAACCAAAAACATGCCCTTATCTTAATTTTCCAGGCACCTGTGTTCCAACCCAACTGGTAAGTTAACTGTGGCTTTGCCTTAGACTAACGGTGCGTTCACACCGAACGCGATAGAGGCGGCCAGAGCGTCAGGTTTACATGTAAAGTCAATGGAAAGAGCGCGATGACACGCGATTGCGCGTCCGGCGAAAATTCGGAAGCAGATTTGCGTCGCGAAAATAAAACTCTCATGAAACGCGTCAGTGTAGCGCGTCTGGCGCGTTGACTCGCGAAAAAAAACCGCAGCGTGAGTTTTGTGTTGCATTTTGTGCATACGCGTGTTTCGCCTCTACCGCTCGAGTTGGAAAACCTGAACTCCGGCGGCCAATTCGGCCCGCGACAACCAATCAGGAGGCTGGTGACGTGGCTCTGACCTAGGTACTGCGCGCGTGCTGTCCCGCTATTTTCCCACTGATGTACAAATACCTTTCCGCTAACAAGATAATGTGTTTATTCAGAGGACATCTGCAGGAGAAAGTGGAAGAGCCTCAGGGACACATATAATAAGGAGAAGAGGACAGAGAAGGAGAAGAGGAGGGTCTGCAGCAGGATCGGGAAGAGATGGAAGTTCTTCGCGGTCATGGGGTTTCTGGACCCCTTCCTCACCCAGCTGGGAGACTAGCGGCAATATGGTGCGGATCGTGGAGAACTTCCCCCGAGGACCAGGGACAGCCCGGAGAGGAAGCAGGGGAGTGTCAGTCAGAAGGACAAGGTTTACAGTGAATTAATGTAGGCAGTTAATTTATGCGTGTTGTCATATAGGAATATATTTTGTTTAGTAATAAAACAGTATACAGTGGTCCCGCTGTTCATCCGTCACATTTCGCTGATTTTTGTTATTGCACCGTACAGCTTTCAACAATGCGCATTGCATTCTGCAGCCTGATTGACAAATCTCCTCCGTGTCGTGTCTCCTGCGCTTGCCAAACTTATCATGTTTGGTTTTGATAACCATCACGTCCAATAGTAAAAACAGCACAAAAACACTCGTAACTATGACCCTCATTCGGACATACACACCTGCACCGCGAGGGAAAAAGGTGCACGAAAGTGGCGCGCAGACGGAGAAAAAGCACAGCATAATAAAACTTCCTCCCACATTTCCGGTTCACGCGCGTCAAAATATGCAATTTTGACGCGCGATGGATTTTTCTTGGACACGCGTTGAGGTGCGAATGTGCACGCGTCAAATTAGGGGCGTTTGGGGCGTTTTCGCTCGCGTCTATCGCGTTCGGTGTGAACGCACCGTAAGACAATTCTATTATTGCCCACTTATCCATACATACACACGTACAAATAGTACATACAAACATTTTCTTAACCATCCATCGCCACCTATTGCTTTGTTGACAACACTACAAATCCTTGGTCTTCTCTCAATGAGCTTCATGATGTAGTCACCTGAAATGGTTTTCACTTCACAGGTGTGCCTTGTCAGGGTTCATTTGTGGAGTATCTTGCCTTCTTAATCGGGTGGGGATCATTAGTTATGTTGTGCAGAAATCAGGTACACAGCTGACAGCCCTATTTTAAAAACTGTTAGAATTCATGTTATGGCAAGAACCAATCAGCTAAGTAAAGAGAAGACAGTCCATCATTACTTTAAGGACTAAAGGCCAGTCAGTCTGGACAATTGCTAAAACTTTGACTGTGTTCCCAAGTGCAGTCAAAAAACCATCAAGCGCTACAACGAAATTAAATTATATGAAGACCACCCCAGGAAAGGAAGACCAAGAGTCACCTCTGCTGCTGAGGATAAATTCATCCAAGTCACCAGACTAAGACATTATAAGTTAACAGCACCTCAGCACCCCAGATAAATGCCACACTGTTCCAGTAGCAGACACATCTCTACATCAACTGTTCAGAGGAGACTGTGTGAATCAGGCCTTTATTGTCAAATAGCTGCTAAGAAACCACTACTAAGGAAAAGCAACAAGCAGAAGACATTTGTTTGGGAAAAGCAAAACAAGGAATAGACATTAGACCAGTGGAAATCTGTGCTTTGTTTGATGAGTCTAAATTTGAGATCTTTGGTTCCACTCGCCATGTCTTTGCACGGTGCAGAACAGGTCAAAGGCTCCACCGTGAAGCATGGAGGAGGAGGTGTGATTGTGTGGGGGTGCTTTGCTGGTGACACTGTCGAGGATTTATTCAAAATTGAAGGCACACTGAGCCAGCATAGCTACCACAGCATCCTGCAGCGACATGCCTTCCCATCTGGTTTGCGTTTAGTTGGACCATCATTTAATTTTTAACAGGACAATGACTCCAAACACACCTCCATGCTGTGTAAGAGCTATTTGACCAAGGAGAGTGACGGAGTGCTGCAACAGATGGCCAGGCCTCCACAATCACCTGACCTAAACCCAGTCGAGATGGTTTGGGATGAGATAAACCTCAGAGTGAAGGAAAAAGGGCAAACAAGTGCTTAGCATCTTTGGGAACTGTCAAGACTGTTGGAAAACCATTTCAGGTGACTACTTCATGAAGCTCATTGAAATATTGCAATGAGTGTGCAAAGCAGTAATCAAAGTAAAGGGTGGCTATTTTGAAGAATCTAAAATATAAAACATGTTTTGAGTTATTTCACAGTTTTTTGTTTACTATATAATTCCATATGTGTTGATTCAAAGTTGGATACCTTCAGTGAGAATCTACAATGTAACTAGTCATGAAAATAAAGAAAAAACCTTAAATGACAAGGTGTGTCCAAACTTTTGACTGGTAGTGTATCTGGGGTTGCGGGGTCGATGGAGCGCATCTCAGACATCAACCAACAGGTCACCAGCATATCACAGCTTTATTTTGTAAACAATGATATTTCATATTTATGACATTTATGAATTCATGCTTTAATATTAAAAATGGCTTTAATCTGCTTATTAGGCAATTTTCAGTGGTTAGGAATTTAAGCACTTGTAGGCACTGAAACTACTTGTTTTTTAACCTAAAACCTAATCATCTTTGCAATTTCCTGCAAGTTTAAAAGTTATTCTTAGAACAGCCTTTATAAGCTTTCATACATGAAGAATAAACATGCTGCATCATGGCGCAAATCATGCGGAGAGAATGAGGAGTGGACCCAAACGCAGACAACTGAGAGATAGGTGGAGGATAACAAATGCAATCCTTTATTTGGGCTGCACAACAACACTATAAACAAAAAGCAAGGGGGAATTGAGAACACTAACAAAAGCTAAACTGGAAACAGCTAAACTAAAGAACATGAAGAACAAAGCAAAACTTGACAACCGAGAATTAGGAACCTGAAGCATGGAAACATAGAGGAAGAAACACGGGATGAAGAACAGAATGATGAACAGACAATCTGACGAGGAACAGAGGTAAATACACCCTAAATATACACAAGCAGGAAAACGAGAGGATGGGGAACAGGTGAGAACACAGCTGGGATTAATCAGACATGATGAGATGGGGAGGAGAGCAAAACTGAAGACACTGACACAAGACACAGACTGTCAAAGTAAAACAGGAAATACAAGAGAGACACGAAGACGCAGATTCGACACTTAGACATGGAAACATGAGACGAGGCGAGGTGAGGCACAGGAACAGAACAGACCATAATTCAACGAATAAAACTTAAAAACACTGGGACAGTGACAATGGCATAAATGCCACATGACACCTTGTGTATACCTGTGAGAGGCTTTGAAAACACAGCATAGTATTTATGCGATGTTGACTGTTTTTGTGTTTTTGTTTATTTTGACCTGTTTTTGTATATCCGCAGCACTGAACCAAACACACATCTCTGTGGGTCAACATGCTACAATCCAAAAGAGCACCACTGCTGTGAAAGAAACCAAAAGCCTCACTGGTTCTGCACCTCAGGTATCACTGTCTGTTTGTTTTGGTTTTGCAGCTGTCGTGTCGGTTACTATTACATGAAAATTACATAACCCTGTGGTTCTAACTTTTTAGCTTTTGGAAGAAAAAGTAGAACTGCATCACAGCCCAAACTCCAACAAAGCAGTTAGAACTTAGTGAGCAGTTTATTTTGCTCTACCGGTGTAAAAACAAAGAGTTGCTTTCAGCATAAATTTCCCCTACAGAGCACATTGTGCCAATTGTTCTTGTGATGTTAGCTCACTGTGGAAAACTCTTCAAGTAATAAAGTGTAAAGACATAAAAACATGCCCCTAGTGATATAATTTTATATACTATAAAATACTAAACTAACTCTTTCTAAAACTGAGAATAATGCCTTGGCAGTTTATCAAATGATGAAACAAAGGCTATGTTCACACTGCAGGCCTTAATGCTCAATTCCGATTTTTTGAGCAAATCCAATTTTTTTTTTTGTCTGGTTGTTCACACTACAAATAAAATGTGACCGCAAACGCGCTCTAGTGCGAACGATTCACGGCCCTAAAAGCGTTCCGCGTGCGCAAAAGAAGACGTCACACACAACATGCTCTGTTTACGGAAGTAAAACTGGCGGCTACAGAGCTAGTAGGTGTTGTTGCAGCAGTCTATCAATTTCTGCACAGTCGTAACCAACAGAATTTTGACAAATTAATTAGAGAAAGAAGGACACTGACAAAAAAGAGAGCCCGTGCTTTCACAATGGCCTTGTTTGTTGCTACCTTCGTGCAGAGGTATATTCTGACATGGAGTCGTTTAGCTTGAATAAAATTGTCTCCCCATATGCTAATCAAGTCCAAAACCTCAGTTTCTGTCCATTGACTCGCCCGTCTCCAGTTTCCGCCGCCATGCTTTCTCGTTTGTCTTCTCCGGCGCTGATAATTGTCTTGTGTCAGTGACGTAAAAGACGGATTTAATGCGACATGACCAGTCAAACAGCAGTCGCTTTCTAAAACAACAGATATGTATCGGATTCAGTTCCACATACGAAAGTGACCTAGGTCGGATTTGAAAATATCGGATTTGTGCTGTTCAAACTGTCATACCATGATCGGATATGGGTCACATAGGGTCAAAAAAGTCGGATTTGATGCGCTTTCGCCTGCAGTGTGAACGTAGCCAAAGAAATACCATCTTGTCTTCTATTTGCATTTGTAAAATCCTATATGCTCATTTTTAGTTAACTGTGTGCATTAAAGAGGGTTTTGTGTCATGAACCAGAAGTTCATGCAAGATATGGACCCAAATGCAGACTCCAACCCGACTTAACGTTTCACAAGATTTTATTTACACAGCAGAAGAAGAGTCAGGTAAACATGAATATGCACCAGCTGAGAGCGGACTGAGAGCCACTGGCAGAGAATAATTAATCACAGAGAGTCACTAATGGTGAAAGACCCCGGAAACCCACCAACACCGGCTGGAGAATCCCAGACACTCCCATGGAACATGATAGTTTTATATTTGGGAAAATAACGTGAAACTATAGTTGCAAGGGAACACCCAAACTAATTTGAGTGCATATTTTCTCAAACATTTTCCATGATCTCTCTCTCTCCTCTCTCAGATCCTACTTTTTCCTGTTATGTCTTTCCAGATGTAACTGAATCCTCTCTCCACCCTTCCAACCCTCACACCTCTCTGTTTAGGTCAAAGCAAGGCAACACCCACTGTATATAATCCACACATACAAGTCTGCTGTGATGGATGTATGTCTACGTGGAAGCCTTGGATGGATCAGGTAATAATTGAATTGTTTTTCCTTGTCTTTTTTTGTTTTTCTGTCTCTGGGCCTCATTTGTTGGCTGAGTGTTTAGTTATACTAGACCGGTCAAAAGTTTTAATTTGTGTCTCTGGAAAAAAATTCCTTTTCTAATGACAGTGATAGACTTAAAGCAACGTTTTCTTTCAAATAAAAAAATTAATAAATATTAGGAAAACTTTGGAAGGATTTTAATAAGATTGTTAATGGGTAAAATGATGGACAACACATTTCCACATTAAATTCTACGCAACACACATTAGGATGTAGAGAGCTGACAGCATTGGAAAAGAGAGATTCTAGGAAAAAATACTGCTTTACTGACGCTTTTTGAGAGAGCTCAGAGCCCCACCCCGCTCCTTTTATACAATAACTGAGGGTGTTTTTCGATCTGTCTAAAACTCATCGAACGGCCTCAGTATTCGCTACTACTAATGCAAAAGGGTCAAAAGTCTGGTAAGATTAAAACAGCCTAGACACATTTTATGCAGAATAGTACATAAAATGACCTTAAATTGCACAATGTAAATGTAGTTTAAATGTAGACTTGTTGCAAGTTTCTTTTTCAATATTCCTGACTTTCATCTTTAACCTTTTTTTAAAATTGTCCATAACATACATTATTACATATACATATAAATGGCAGAGCTAGGTTTCTGAGCTGCATTTCTGAACAATTTACTGTATTATCTCTGATTCTTCAAGTGCTGTGGAGAGACACCATATGGCTCGGGACAACGCAGAGTTCTCTGTTGTAATAACACCTTGTATGAGGACAGAGACGATGGAGAGGAATGTTCTGGCACGGGTATTCCTTACAATCCGGCTAAAGGGACCATATGTTGTTCTCAGTTTCACGGCAGCCCAGGACAACACTGCTGTGGGACAGAAATTTACCGGCCTGATGTTGAGATTTGCTGCAATGGACACAGGTGATTTTGTGTGTGTGTGTGTGTGTGTGTGTGTGTGTGTGTGTGTGTGTGTTGCTGAAGAAATCTAGTGAAAAGGGATGGGGTTTTTTCCATTCCTTATTCATCAGCTTGGTATGCAACAGTGTTTGATTTCAGGTCAGTGGGGAGTTAATGTTTATATGCATCTTGTGCTGGTTGAGGGGAAACCCAGAAGGGAGAGGCGTGGGAAATGTCTTGCATTCCAGTAGATTGGCTTTTCTTCATATAAATTCCAGCTGTGCCCAAAACAGTCCCGCCTTTGCTTACTTTCTGGCACTGTTGTGCTCTGGTCTAATGTGATAAAGAATGTGTCTGTCTCAGTCCATGTGGTTTCTGACTGGGTTTGGTGCCGTATGGGTTCAAGTTTGTAGTGTGTTTGCATCATTCAGTAGTCCGGATATCGTATGGCCTGAAAACGTTTGTGGCAGCTATTTTCCTTTCGGTCTCAGTTTTAGTATCGGTGGAGCTGGTTGTATCCTGAATGCTGTCATTAAGCCTATTTTCAACTGCAGTGTCTGTCAGAATGTGTGATGACAGCAGCGCTGGGTATGAATGTATTCTGTGTGAACACTGAGAGCTGAAGCTGCAGTTCTGATTCTCTGCTTTCAGTGTACAGCCTGTGTAATAACTGTGTTGAAGAAGTGGAAAAATATCTTCCAGGCTGACATCCAACAATATACATAAGGACATGTCTCACTCAGCCTCTTGTTGGGAAATCAGTTTTACCCGGGTTCTTTTTCATTCCTCGGGCCTCCAGAGATGCACCGGACCCAGTAGTCATTTTTACAAAATCTTTATTCATCTTCATCTTTACTCATCTTCATTCATCTTTACTTATTCTTTATTCTTTACTCATTCTTTATTCTTTAAGCATACCTAGAAGGGAAGACGAGGCCGGTGTCCCTCTGAAACAATCTTCCCCCCTTTGTTCGTTCCAGCCAGCTTTATAGAAGCGGCCGCATCATAAAACCCCCATGGTGTGGTCCAAACTCTGTGTCTATGTGCACGAGCACGTGAGTGAGTGTGCATGTGGATGTGTGAGTGTAACAGTTTAAGCACTGTGTGTGTCTCTGGTACGTGACTCCCTAGGGGTCATAAAAACCCTGTCTCCCTTCCAGATCACAGTTATCAAGTTACAAATGTTGAGACCCCCACACAGGTATCCTCTGGGGAATTTCCACTCAGCATTAACTCCTCTTTGTCTTACTTTCACAGTTCAATTGGGGGAGGGTCTCCTAAGATCTACTCCTAAGTTCATGACACAGTCAGGCCTTTATTTATATCCAGGGCAGTGTCAGTGTCTCACAATAATTCTACATTCTATCTTAACACATTTCTAAACTCTAAAATAAGCTAAACATTCCTACAAACCCCCCTTTTTATCTGCCCTAAGGCAGATAAAACTACACTAACTCTTTCACCATAATGTTTTCATACTGTGACTCCCCATTTCCCAAAAGTGGCATCATGGTATTGGACTTTGTATCACATTCTCCCACAGCATGATTCATGAGTCTTACGAACAAAGCTCTGATACAAGGCACACAACGACACCCACTTGTTGCTAATATTGCAGTAAAAACAGACAAAGAAACCATAATTGACATAATGAAACCTTTCCATTGCCCAGAGAATGAGGTCATCCACGCTTCCCACGGGTTATCCACTCCTGAATGCTCATACATTGTGGTGGACAACATCCTCAGGCCTTCCAGTGCTCGGGTCACAGAGCAGTCGGGAACTGTGTTATTTGGAATAAAAGTACAATACATATCCCCAAACATCGCGCAAACGCACCCTTTTTCTCCCAACAACATATCTAACGCCATCCGATTTTGTACTGCCATCAAAGATGTGGGACCCAACTGTTCAGCAAGCCCTTCAACTGCGTCCCTGGTAAGGTTAGCCAGTCTCAGGACATTGTGTCATACCAGCGGTTCA
The DNA here is from genome assembly GCF_013358895.1 of Oreochromis aureus. NCBI lineage: Eukaryota > Metazoa > Chordata > Actinopteri > Cichliformes > Cichlidae > Oreochromis > Oreochromis aureus. The sequence continues at coordinate 17,893,003 of NC_052955.1, read as the reverse complement.
GTGAGAGGGTCAACGGGTTCTTCCCAGTTGAGAAGTCCCGCTGAAACCCAAGCTTCTGCCACATGGTGTCCTTGTACGGGCGCCACGTGCCAGAATACTACCCAGACATCATATCCCCGCCATGAACTGTTTAAGCCCTTACATTTAATGACACCACAAAGATCAAATGTATACGAGGTAGTGGACCCTTTAACGTGGTCCAACTCTATACCGCCATAATAATCAAAACACTCATCTGATTTACCTGTTTCACTGCGTTTGGTTCGCTTCGCCGTGGCCTGTGATGGTGGAGTCGCCGGAGTGGATTCGGGTCTGTCTATGGGCAATTCACTTAGAAGAAAAATCACAGTTACAATAACAACAGTTATCACACCTAACACTACCGTTTCTCTCCAATTTCCCCTTAACCAGCCTAGAGAAGTTGACCTGATGTAAATGTAGATGAAAGGCTTGTCTGTTTACATCTTCTCCCACGCAGAAGACTTCTCTGCAGTGCATCAAATCATTTGTGCTGTTCACAGAATCACAATTCCATCGCTGGACTTCCTCTGCGCTGTCACTCTTGGAGCTTGGCACGCTCTCTCCATCCCTCGATTCTCACGTTCCAACGCTGCTGAAGATTTTAAGGCAGAGCACGTCGTACACCTTAGTTGTCTTCCTCAACGTCAACGTCGACACTCTTTCATTTTATTTAAGATTTTGCTGTGCAGAGTCTCCTCATGACGATCTCCTGCGCGATGTTTGCTGTGCTGAAGGTGATCTCTGATCCTCCTGAAGACTCTCTCCTGGCCTCAGCTCCCATCTTGTGGACAATCCCCTCAGCCACTCCTTCTCGCCATGGCACCTCATGACATCTACAGATTAAAAATCGACACTCCTCTTGCCACATGGCTTTCACCATGTTTCAACTCCCCAATGAGACATGTACAAGAATGTTGCACATTCTCTCTAAAACAATCTCCAGGGTTTCCCAGTTGGAGCAGCCATACTCCAGCCTGTAACCCTGTGTAAAAACATTAGTCGGCAGTTACATGTTTAGCTTATTTAAGTCCCAGCTCCACCTGGAGCCTGTATCCTGGAAGACAAATCTGTTAAATCAAACTTCACATTTTCAACCGACTATAGATCATAAGAATAATAAAGTATTCAGCATAAAAGACAAGTATCATGTGCAGATTTTCTCAAATCATTAAATCACTATTATTACCATAATTTGTCCCAAATCATGAATCATCCCAATTTATTCCACAATTTAATCGGTGACTTTCCTTAAGCAATGTCACTCCACTTACTATGAGCTCAGTAGTGGCCAGCTAATGAGCCCATATTCAACTATTCCATAAACACTGCATCTCTTATTTGTTTTCTCATGTCACTTGTCTGTTTTCTGCCGAATCCTTTACAAACACTCTTAGAAAAACAAACATTAACAACACACACATGGACAATCCTGGTGGTCAGGCACAGGTCGACAGGTTCCAGAGGTGCTGTAAAAGGTCATAAGGTTAAGCCTGCTGTAAAAGGAATGACACTGGTTTCAACACAGGATGTGTTTCACACTATTTTCACTTCTCCCCTGTAATATTCAACATTTTCCCAACAACACAATGTAATCGCATAATCAACATATAGCCTGTAAACACAGTTCCCTTCACTCATAAACCCAGTAATCCTGTAGTAGAAAGAACATTAACCATTAGTGTGTCCTGCTGTAACTCACATAATCAAACACATGATTAACTCTCTGCTGTAGAAAAGAAATGTAAATGTTAACGCTGCGCACAAGCCCATGAATAACACACCCCTGATAGATTCAGAAACACAGAAAGTGGCATTTAAAAGGTTAAATCGTCGCGCATTCTAGGATGCTGCTGTCATCTTCCTGCTCCTGTAAAAAGAAACACACATAAATTCATCCACCCTTTTGTCCTGTCTGGGTGGACAGGACAAAAGGACAGGACCTTGAGTAGTGGTCAAGTCTTGTCAGCTTTGATCAGCTTTTACCAGTCAGTCAGTTTTTTTTTTCTCTTTCACTCAGTCATTCATTCATTCTTTCTTTGCTCATAGTGGAAATTATCGTCGCATTTTCATTTCCACGCTCAGCAAAATGACGTCATTTCAAAAAAGAAGACTTTAGATTAGATTACCTCGCTGAATCCTTTTTGGGCAGGGACTCTCATTTTCTAATTGTCCCAAATAAGCGGCTTTCTCCAGAGCCCATTGTAATTTTGGAGAAACTCACTTGCAACAGTTTTCTCGACGTGTCGTATAGCGCTTTTAATTCCCGTCGTGCGAATCTGCTTAAAGAAAAGAAATTCACAAACAGAAATCAGTGCACTGTTCAAAAACAAAAAATAAAATAAAAATAACAGATAAAACTGAAAAACAAAAGTAAAAACAAAAGTAAATAAAAATACAGAAGCCCGGTCCTAGGACTTGTCCCAGAATATTCTTTTTCTAATGGGTGAAAACACACCAAATCTAAAACTTGGTGCCATGTTAAAACCTTCCCCATACATCAGAAACAAAACAAAACAAAAACAAAACAAATCTGCTAGTTTTATTCATTTAAACTCTGGCTGCAGGATTCTGTTCACCCCTGTTATCATGTTCCCCAAAATAATACTAATTCAGTCGTCTATGTATCACTTCTCAACCCACTCAATAAACCAGACAGGATGATGGTAACAGTATTGCCTACTTAAAATTGTGTTTGATCCTAATGAGCTTCATTGCGTGTGTGTGTTAGTCGGGTTAAGACATTTTCTATTTCTGTGTGTCCTTTTATGTACCTTCCCCCTTTTTTCTGAAACAAAACTCCGTTCACTCCAAATTTTGTTTCAGAAACATCTAAATGAAAATCTCTGTCATAGTCAGGCACAGCTAAACCCCAAATGCTTGCAGGTTACCCTCGGCAACCACGCTGTGTGTTATTAACCCCTTCTACAAATATCCTCTTTTGATGTGTAACACTTTATGTATGATTGTGTGCTACCTCTAGTACACATTATGTGCATGTGTGGTGTTGCCTTTCCTTTTCTCTAACAGTAAACTTGCATACCTCAGTGCTTGTCTTCCTCCCCCTTTTGTGGTGGTCTGGACACTTTGTCAATTCTCCACTTCAAGGCAGTCGCTTGTCTCCCTGGATTCCTTAACCCAATTTGATTCCCCACAGTAAAACAGCCTTCATCTGTCCTCACCTCCTCCTTTCTTCTCTCCCACTTCGCAGTCCAATGGCAGTCAGTTCTCATCAGCTTTGTCCCGTGTTTGCTCCCACTGTCTCTTTCATTGCCATCTTGCTCCAAACATGGCAAGTGTCAAACTCCAACAATCTTCTCAAAAGTCCTTCACACACAGTGAACTCGCAGCTTGCTGGAAACGCATCTCCATTCATCCAATCAAGATGATGGATCTTCTCTTTCTGATGCCGTTTGCCCAGAGTGCTGCTGGACCTCTCTGCTCAGGTCTCTGGTATTGTCTCTTGGACTGTTGTCCACTGTTGATGTTCATGCTTGTGCTTCTGGAACTGCACTCTGTGTCTTCAGGGAGAGATTAGCTTCCTTGGAGCTTGCTTTTTCAGGATGAGGACGGGAAGCTGCAAAACAATTCAGCCAAAAAATTCTGGCTGGGTGTTTCTATTTTTTTGTTTCTAATGATCTTAACCTACAATTTTCTTCCGACTGCTGCCCGTGGAGAATTGATCCAGGTCCGTTCCCCACCTGTAATCGACAGACTGAGACTTTCATTATTCACTGTGACTGCATATGTTTTCATCACTCCTAAAGCAACACATCTCCGCTTATTTTGTTTTGAACTCTACTGACTTTAAACCCCAAAAATAACATTCTTATTTGTTCTTAACCGCAAACACAAAAAATCTTCTTGTTGTTGTTAATTATTTTCACCCACAATACTCCAAATTATGTTTTCTTTTGTGTCCAGCAGGGGAAGAAGGTGACCTGTAGTGTCACTACTTCCCCCAGTTGGAGACAATTTCCCACTCACACTTACACACTTTTCTTTTCTTTTTTTTCTTTATTTTCTTTCTCTTGTTTTTTTTTTTTTAAACACCCACACATTAACCTGTAAACTCACTCCTCCAAGCTCATTTTCCTTTCACCCCAACAGCTCTCATACAGTCAGCAATCAAATTCTCCATCCATCCTTGGGTACTTGGTCAGCTTTAAATGTCACTATTAATTTGATCAATTTATTTATCATTAACTTAACACTAATCCACTGTTTAGTTTTTCTTTCTTTATTTTAGTTCACTTTCTCCTATTTGATCACATTTATTTTTTAACTCTTATTATTTCACAGACAATCAACTAATGTACTTTTTTTCTCCCTCTTTTGTCATCAAGGAATTCACACACACTCAGAGCCTGGTCACTCGCCCCCACCTTTCTTTCTCTCTCATACACACACACACTTTACTCCTCCTTTGTTCCACCTGTGAACCCGCCCCTCGAGGCTGGCTCACACACACCTCATGCTTCTCGCAGTCCCATTCAAACTTTCTGCAAGACACCTTCTCTGCTGTGATTCAGGACAACACCCTGATCAGCACAAAGAGTGGATATGGTCTTTTTAGAACTCAACAAAAACAAAATTATAAACTCACGATCTTCAGATCGCAGCCTTTAACCGCGATTTCTCTTTTGTCTCAAAACACAGTCAAATTCAATCCCCAATAAACTCAGAATACACAACAATCAGTGGCACGGCCTCCCGTCCACATACAGCACAAAAACACAATCTTAAACTCAAATCTCTTAGTTCCTACACACACTCACACATTTCCCCAAACACACACTTTTAGACTCGAATTCTTTTTGTTACTTTAATTGACTCCCGTACTTCAAACGAGACGCCGACTCTAACGGCGCTTTCATACACACTACGCAGTCTACACACGCTGCAGTCAGCGGGCTGAGCCAAGCAGTCATACTCTAACTAACGAAGCAACTAACGAAGCAACTTGCCCCCACTCTCATGCAGGTTATCAACCGCGAGTAGGATCCAACACCTAGCTTTAGTTATTTAAGGCGCCCCCGGTGCCCAGGTCACCACCCCAGCAAATCCCACGGACGCGTCCGACCGTGGGTGGAGTTGCCAAACTCGGAGCACACAGCTCTCAGCTGCGACAAGGCCTTAAACCCCGTTTTCTAACTAATAGTAACACACGTTTCCTGCTTTAACGCACGAGGACGGATCACAACACCGCCACTTTTTTCCTAATAACTAAAACGGATGAAACACCGATTCTACTAATCCGTAACAAGCGTCTCCTGCTTTAACGCACTGAGATTTTCTTACGGGGCACTAAACATCAACCTGAAGTTCTTAACAAAAGTTTCTTGCTTTAGTCGCTCTCATCAGTACGCTAAACATCAACCTGAGTTCTTAGCAAAAGTCTCTTGCTTTAGTCGTGCCGCCCCTTTATGCTACTGAGTGAATTTACACTGAGATACGCTCAAGTTAGCGAACAGATAATTTAGGCTTTAAAAAATATGCACGGTTCGAAAATAAATAGGTTGTGCTTACCTTTTAATCATGTGAGCTAGCTCTCTGTTCACCTCGTTTCACGATCTCAGCTCTGCCAATTCCTCTCTGGGCCTCGAGCGAATCCCGGGTTTTCGGCACCAAAACTGTTGGGAAATCAGTTTTACCCTGGTTCTTTTTCATTCCTCGGGCCTCCAGAGATGCACTGGACCCAGTAGTCATTTTTACAAAATCTTTATTCATCTTCATCTTTACTCATTCTTTATTCTTTAAGCATGCCTAGAAGGGAAGACGAGGCCGGTGTCCCTCTGAAACAATCTTCCCCCCTTTGTTCGTTCCAGCCAGCTTTATAGAAGCGGCCGCATCATAAAACCCCCATGGTGTGGTCCAAACTCTGTGTCTGTGTCTATGTGCACGAGCACGTGAGTGAGTGTGCATGTGGATGTGTGAGTGTAACAGTTTAAGCACTGTGTGTGTCTCTGGTACGTGACTCCCTAGGGGTCATAAAAACCCTGTCTCCCTTCCAGACCACAGTTATCAAGTTACAAATGTTGAGACCCCCACACAGGTATCCTCTGGGGAATTTCCACTCAGCATTAACTCCTCTTTGTCTTACTTTCACAGTTCAATTGGGGGAGGGTCTCCTAAGATCTACTCCTAAGTTCATGACACAGTCAGGCCTTTATTTATATCCAGGGCAGTGTCAGTGTCTCACAATAATTCTACATTCTATCTTAACACATTTCTAAACTCTAAAATAAGCTAAACATTCCTACACTCTTACAAACTTATCTTGCTCTCCTTATTTCAATGAGGAATGATCATTCAGAGGACTTGAATATGATTTATTGAGCTACAGAAATTAATTGATCCTTTTGATTAGTCTCTGATGACACATGAAGGCAGAATGGAATGGAACTGTGGTGAAGATAGAGGCTTGGACAGAGCTTTAGGTGACTTGAGGGAGACAGAGATGGGTTCCTGGAAAGGAAAATGATGGAAAAGCCCACAGATTTAAAGCACACAGGGTGGAGTCTGATTGGCTCAAAGAAGGCAGATAAGAAGAGCACTGGACTAGTGTAACGATGTCAGTATTGAATTTGACAGCGTGGGAAATTGGAAGTCATGTAAAGAACTGACTAGCAGGCAAACACCCAGGAAACCAGACAGATCTTGAAATTACATATCTTCCTTATTGAACTTCTGCATAAGCTTCATTTGATATTAATTGCTCCCTCTGTTTTCCTCCCAGACATCCCAAATCAGAAAACATTCACTGCTGTGGGGTCAAAGCCTACAACATTAAAGACCCACAAATGAAGTGCTGTGCAGGAAGTCTGTACAATCTGACATCATTAGATAAGCATGGAGGGGACGCGCAGTGCTGCGGATCCACTCTGCAAAAGCCACAGGTAGTTTATCAATAATGATTTATATAATATAATAATGATGTTATCTAACCATTTTTCGTGCATCCTATTATTCATGCCATGAGAACTTATTTGAGATAAACTATATGAATTTCAGGGGCAGGACGACACATCAAACACTCCACTTCAGGTTATATCTCTATAAATGCCTCACATGCTTGTTTGTTCTCATTTCCATGCCCCACCGTCCATCCGTCTTTCTCAGTTTTTCACACCCTCTCATCATTATCAGGGGATCTGTGAGGTTCAGGAGCCACTGAGAATCCGTCACTGAGCCGTTCTCTGTACTGCATTCTCAGGCCATGATCTTTGCTTTCTCCATCTGCTTTCTCTATCATATTTGAGATTGCAGTCCCAACTAGTGAATGACATAATAGAGCTGCAAGGTGAAAGTAGCATTATAGGCCACCCTAGTTTCAGAAATTATGGTCCCATTAATTTTGACACTGTTTTTTCTTTTCTTTTTTTCTCCAAAAGCATTTTGAATTTCCTTTCTAACTTGTGACAGCTCTTATTAACCAGTTGAGCATTAAATCTAGAATGTAATTGTTGGGTCTGCGCTTACAGGCCCCGCTGGTTACACAGAAGGGAAACCTGGTGGGAACCAGGATCTTGGAGCTGAACACTCCTAAACCGAGTTAATGATAAAAATAATAAAAAACATTACGATAAAAACCTATAAAAAACATGAAAATAATAAATTTCACACCCGAGCCTCAACTCTCATGGCCCGGTACCAAACGACTCCGGTGTCACACAGAGTTGATAAATGCATCCAGGAGAAGATTACTGTACTTTATAAAAGTCAGTCCAAAGAATTCTTTAAAAATCATTTCAAAAAAGGAGGAGGATCTTCAGTCTGAACCTAAACACAACAATTTATATTTAATTGTTGTCTTCGGTGGCCTCAGAATCTCATCTCTGCTTTTTGCGGATGATGTGGTTCTGTTGGCTTCATCGGGTGAGGGCCTCCAGCTCGCACTGGAACGGTTCGCAGCCGAGTGTGAAGCAGCGGGAATGAGGATCAGCACCTCCAAATCGGAGGCCATGGTTCTCAGCCGGAAAAGGGTGGAGTGCCCACTCCGGGTCGGGGATGAGTTCCTGCCCCAAGTGGAGGAGTTTAAGTATCTCGGGGTCTTGTTCGCGAGTGATGGGAGAAGGGAGCCGGAGATCGACAGACGGATTGGTGCTGCGGCTGCAGTGATGCGGACGCTGCACCGGTCCGTCGTGGTGAAGAGGGAGCTGAGTGTAAAAGCGAAGCTCTCAATTTACCGGTCGATCTACGTCCCGACCCTCACCTATGGCCACGAGCTGTGGGTAGTGACCGAAAGAACGAGATCGCGGATACAAGCGACAGAAATGAGCTTCCTCCGAAGGGTGGCTGGCCTCTCCCTTAGAGATAGGGTGAGAGGTTCGGCTATCCGGGAGGGGCTCAGAGTAGAGCCGCTGCTCCTCCACATCGAAAGGAGCCAGTTGAGGTGGTTCGGGCATCTGACAAGGATGCCCCCTGGGCGCCTCCTGGGTGAGGTGTTCGGGCATGTCCCACCGGGAGGAGGCCCAGGGCAGACCCAGGACGCGCTGGAGAGATTACATCTCGGCTGGCCTGGGAACGCCTTGGTGTTCCCCGGATGAGCTGGAGGAGGTGGCTGGGGAGAGGGAGGTCTGGGCTTCTCTGCTTAGGCTGCTGCCCCCGCGACCCGATCTCGGATAAAGCGGATGAGGATGGATGGATGGATGGATAACCAAACCATCATTATTAGGCTTTGCAAGCCAAACTATGCAGTTGCCGCCAAGGCCCCAGTGAAACTAATACTAAAACATTAATATTTAGCGATATATCAGAATGGTAGCAATATTGAAATGTATTTACTTTGGTATAGTATTATATTATACTATAGTATCTTTTTCTCTCTTAGTTTCTTTACTAAATGTACCAGTATATTGTTTACATGTTTGAAATAAATTAACAATAACAATAACAATTAAAGCTGCATGCAGTGTTATGAGGGCCCTCGCACCCTGGCGCGTCGAGCCACGCCCAACACCTACACCCATCATGTCTGATCTGATGTCACATTGATGGAATTCATGCGTAGAACCACCAGCTAAAATTTCATCCTGTTCAATGATGATTATAGTCGTCCCACTAGGTGGCGCTCTAACCATTACCGAGCTCGACTCCCGACCTTGGGAGAGTTTGGACATTGTGTTTTTGAGTGACAGCAGATTACTGCTCTTTGGCGAGTGATTGAAACTCCACGTGCCGCCATGACCACCCCGTTTCCCTAAACGTAAAAAGCTTCGCAATTTACCATCACAAAGGTCTTTAGATTCCATGCACCGGAGATCACGTCATTTTGATGAAATCCCGAGGAGGAGTTCGTCAAAGTACGAGGCCTGAAAAGAGGAGAAAATGTAGCCAAAATTACACTTTAATTTTAAAATGGCTGACTTCCTGTAGGATTTGGGATATTGCTCTTTGAGACTTTTTTGTCCATCTTGATATCTAACATAAGCTTACCAGGTTTCAGACTTATAGATGAAACACAGAGCAGGGGCTGATGTTTTAAAATTTTGCAGGGGGCGCTGTGGAGCCAGAGGGGCCGATGGCGCGATATGGCAGCCTTGCTTCTGTCAGTCTGCCCCAGGGCAGCTGTGGCTACAACCGTAGCTTGCCTCCACCAGTGTGTGAATGTGAGTGTGAATGAATAATGTCATTGTAAAGCGCTTTGGGTGCCTTGAAAAGCACTATATAAATCCAATGCATTATTATTATTATTAATTATTATAATTATTATTATTATTATTATTATTATTATTATTATTATTATGCAATTTTCCATGAAAAATGATCATATATCAAGAAAGCCTTCATCACACTGGAGGTGTGGGCCAAATTTCAAGAGTTTTTAAACTTTCCAAGCCACTGAAAAGCCACTTCATCTTTCATGGTGAACCGCCTTGCCACCAGGGTGTGCCGTTCAGTTTAAACTCACAATTTTCTCTCAGAAGCATCATGAGGGACTGATGTTAATATTTACCGCTTTTGAGGTGGACCTGATGAACCTGTAAAATTAAGTATGTCAAAGTATAATACATGACATTTCGTGTTCCCACTAGGTGGCGCTCTGCGTATTCCTGACAATGGGCATATCAATCTGTTCAGAGCAGGTCTATCATCATGTCTGTAAAGTCTGGCACTGATCAGATCGGATTTCTTTGAGTTACACTAATTTGTTTCTTCATGGCGAGACATCAATTTTCGCCATGCTGCTGGGGTCACACCCTTTTGCGAAAACTAACACCTTTCACTGTAACCCAAGACCAACTCCTTAAGGCTTTCCTGGAGAGATTTCAGGTCGCAGACGTCACGCACCACTATACTGTACCCCAAACTGTAAAACATGACATTTCCTGTTCCCACTAGGTGGCACTCTCCCTGATGTCAAATGTTGCAGTTGAAATTTGTTCAGGGGTGGACCCTGATCATATGTGCGCAATTTGGTCCAGATTGGACAATGTATGACAGAATGAGAGGCAATAAGATTTTCATGGCGACTCATTGAAATTCGTCGTGGCGCCACATCTACACCCTAGTCCGAAAACTCAAAAGCTCCGCAATTTAACATTGCCCAGGTGTGTAGTTGACACTGACCAAATATGAAGCTTATACAGTCAAATCTCAAGGAGGAGTTCACAAAAGTACAAGGCCTGGAAATGGCAAAATTAGAGCCAAAATGTCACCTTCAATGCAAAATGGCGGACTTCCTGTTGGATTTGTATCAGTGGTTCCACTGACTTTTTTGTTCGTCTCAGCATGATAGCACTTTTAGTGCTCAGGCTCTAATAATATTTAGTGTATATCTGACAGTCAGAATACCTTCAGCAAAAAGGAATATTACACCTGTCTTTAGAAACTTAAATAACATCTCTTTTTACTACCAGGACATTTGCTGCTCAAGTGAGGACAAAGAGGTGATCTACTCTGCCAAGACAGGGTTCAAATGCTGTGGTCACCTCTATTACAACACCGCCCTGTGGTCATGCTGTGCTGGGAGGCTGAGATCAATCCATGAACCAGGACAGGGTCGAAGAAAGATGATTAATGGTTTGTTTTGTCTGCTTAGATGTCCTTTCTGTGCAGTAGAACTTCATTTGATGTTATTTTAATTTGATGGCACAGCCCAGATCCTGCATTTTACCAATAATGTGTATAATGTTGTTTTCAGAATCCAAAGTCCTATCTGTGAATAATCTGAACAAAACAGATCTTTGCCAAAAAAGTAAGTCTTTTTTTAACATCAAAATAAATGCTGACGTTTTGGTTTGTAATGCTATGACTTTATGTATCTTTGTTTAGTTTACATTGGGACTGTGGAAAGTGTGTCTCAGCAGAGCGTTGTGTTTGGGAATGTGCTGAAGGTTCATGGTATGAAGACCAAAGTGAAAGCTCTGCCTTTTCCTTACATCCTGGAAACAGATGATCGCTGCAGCTCCCCTAAACTGATTCTTGGGAAGACCTACTTCTTTAACAAAGTTAATGTTTTCACTGACTTCAATCATGACTCTGTTCTTCAGTCACTCCATGTCATTATTTGCAAATGTTCACCTTAGGTCACCATTGGTTGATTTATACATGGGCAGTCCTGATGAGTTACTCTATTCTCTGACAAAGTACTCATTTTGTATTTTCATTTTGTGCTTGCAGTATTGAGTTTTTCACTGTCTTGAATGTATTACACATTACTGCATTGTTTTGCATTGGTCTGTTAGCAATAGTGATGGTATCCTAAAAAGAAAGAAATATACCTAATTTGTCCTTTTTTTTTTTGTGTATTACTAGAGCCATTACTAATGGTTGATTCTCACAATTAAATCAAAGAACTCCTTATGTAACATCTGTAACTGAACCCAAGAGTTTAACTAGTAACCGTAAAGTCTTTACCTGATTTAGAAACAGTAATGCATTACTTTTAAATTGCTACACTTAACACTGCTTACTTATGCATTTAAAATAAATACATACATAATATTACTAAAACTGCAGCATCAGTTACATGTTACTCTGCACGTAACTAGCCAAACCCTGCTGTTCCTCCACTCTCAGAAAATCTGTTCACTGAGATGACTAAGTGAAAATATTCAAAATCACTAAGAACATTGTAGCTTTTTACTGAAATATTTCACATTGTACTCACTCGCATAACTTAAGACAGTTATTACTACTGTGACACAGCCCAGTTGGTACATATTTAAGTATACAATGTATGCAATAATACAATGAAACAGTTAACTCCAGAAGTCTAAAAAAAGCTAGCATGGAATCAACTGTTGCTGACTTCTTACAGCACTATAAAAGGTAGCTTGCTAAAATATTAGCATATAGCTTGTTGTTTACCTTTAAGCTACTTTCTTGCGCTGAAACAAATTATAATACATAATTTAAAAAATGTTTGTACATGACCTTGACCCTATTAAATTCCGTTCTTTTTCTGAATTCTGTTGCCGACAGAGAAAGACTTCCGACTCAGAGTGGTCAAGTTTATTAAAAAAAAAAAAAAAAAAAAATTCTCTTTATTTTACATTTCCGGAAATGGAGATCTGCAGAGACGAAGACGTACCCCAGTTCTGAAAGCATAGCAAGCAAAATACGTGTATATATAGGTTTGCTATACGTCACACACAGTTTCGATCAAAACAACTCTGCTTAGTTTCACTTTCTGTCTGCACGCTTCCTGTTCTCTGCAAAAGCATGCAGTTTCCTGTCAGTACTTGTGTGCCAGAGCCATTATTTAAAACCACCAAATCCTTCTCCTCAACTACATCTTCTACCACTTTCCCATTAATGTCACTACGGTGCCCCCATAAAGTGCTGTGTGCATTAAAATCCCCACACCAAACTATTTTCCCTCTCCAATCCCTTAAAAGTAGTTCCAGTTCTCTCCTCTCCAACTTTTTGCATGGATTATAAAAATTAATTACTTTGATATTTCCTGCCCTAGACCATACTTCTACAACTATCACCTCTAACTCTACTGTAGTGTCTAGCTGACTATACGTAATCCCACTCCTAACAAACATTGCACACCCTCCTCCATTTTTACCCACCCTGTCCTTGCGAATGCTTGTATATCCTTGAATAACAAAATCTAGACATGGTTTAAGCCATGTTTCTTGTACATATAATATCTGGCTTTGAATTTAATGCACAAATAAAGCCCTTCAGTTCTTGCCCATTCGCAATTAGGCTCCTAGCGTTCCATTGAAGAATAAGCATTAAGTTACAACTTGTGGGTCTGATGTACCTTCTCCATGACTAAGATCTGAATGTATTTTTTCCCAAGACAAATCCCTCATATTGAAAAACTTCGCTGCTGCTTTTACTATTATCTTGATCTTTTCTGTCTTTTTTTTGGCTTGTTCTGTACAATTAATGACATACGCCAAGAACAAGACAAGTTTATCCATTTGGACTTCAGCGAGATTCCTGCCTTTCTCCTCCATCCCTTTCCCACCACCTATTCCTTGCTCCTCATCAGGTCTTCTGCCCTTGTTTGTTATGCTCTTCAAAGCTTCTGCATAAGATATCCTCTCCTCTGTTTGAATTTGTTGAACTTCTGCTGCCTTCTTCCTTACTGTGCACCCACCATACGCTGCTGCATGTGGTCCCCCACAGTTGCAACACTTCACCTGACTACTGGCACACTCACCATACATATGTCCTCCTCCGCATCTTCCACACCGTACTCTTCCTTTACACACACTAGCTATGTGACCAAACCTCTGACATTTATAGCACCTGAGTGGAGGAGTCACATAAACACGGACACTAAAACTCATGTACCCCAACATAACTCTCTCTGGCAAGTTATTTCCTTGGAACTCAAGCAGTACTGACGGACTATCCACTCCCCATTTCTAACAGCTTGCAATCTTTTTATTCCAGTGACTTCCCCTCCTTTGATCAATTTCCTGAACTCCTCCAGATTTTCCCCAAATGGGAATACCTGAAATCACTCCTCTACATCCTCTCCTCTCACCAACCACCTTCCTGTTCACAATCTCCTTCTTACAAAGTGTTTGCAACTTAAGCGCTTTATTCCTTTGTTCTGCATTTTTACATTTAACAAACAAACACCCGTCTCTGAGCACCTTAGCTAGCTCAACATCACCGATCGCCTTCTTCAATCCATTTGTCAGAACAATTGGACTCACTCCCGCCATTTCATTCCCAGGTTTGAATTTCAATAGCACTTTAAATTCTTCCATCAATACTTTCTTTCGTTGATCATGCCTAGCATCTTCCTCTTCAACTGCCCGCTTACCTGTTGGCGTGGATTTCAACTTGTCCTTCCTAACCCCTACCTTTCTACTAGTGATGGGACGTTCTGTATCGAGGCTTCGAAGCTTGTGTCGAGTAATGGAGGGGGCGTTTCCGCGATGCGCGTATCTAGGCTTGCTTCATTTATGGGAGGAGCTGAAAATGATGACGTCCGAAGCCTCGCTGCCCGGCTGTACCACGTGACTGGTTCAGGAAGTGGTTCGAACTTTGCCGCGAGCTATGATAGCGATATAAACCCCTCAGACTTCATTCAAAATTTGGGTGTTTGATGGAGAGCTGCGGTTAGTGAGAGTTTGGAGAGAGTTTGGAGGTTTAGGAGAGTGAGGAGAGAAAGTCAGGAGAGAATGGAGCCAGCTAAGAAGAGGAGGATGTCCTCCCCTGTGTGGGAACATTTTGATCTTATTCCTCCCAACAAGGTATGTACATTTGTACAGAAGATGTATTTTCATAATACTGATGGTGCAATACAATTTATGTTAAGCTGTCTTTACTTTTGTACAAGGTGAAGTGTTTGCTATGTGCCAGGGAGCTGGGATATAACAACAACACCTCATCCATGCTTAGGCACTACAGAGCTTTGCATGAGAATAAGGGGAACACCGATTGTGGAGCAAGACCAGGTGAGCCATCAAATGCCATGATAATATAGCATGCCATAATGTTACTAAGTGATATAACAATATTATACAACTGTAATAAGTTACGTGTGTGATATTTATATTTGTGCTTTGTTTTTATCGTCTTTCCTCAGGAGAACAATCTCAAATAGATGAAGACCTGGTTAGCATGGTGATTGAGGACTCCCAGCCATTTAGCATTGTGGAGGACAAAGGATTTAAAAGATCAATAAAATCATTAAATCCTAGCTATGTTCTCCCCACTAAAAAGGTCTTAAAGCAGTGAAAATTTAGTTTTTACAGAATAAAATGTGAACAGGCAGGACTGAGGCTCAAAGCCTCAGTGTGTAGCTGTCCATAGCTCAATGTTACAAAAGCACAACCACTGTCCATACATACCCCAACCACACCTCACAGTAAATGATCATTTCCATTTTAAGCATTTCCAAATAATCATTTTCCATACTGCCAGCATAAATATACACAGTATACTGCCATCACTACAATATACATGTTTTACACACTCCTTTTGTTGTTGACATTTACAGGCTGTGTGCAAAATGCCACACTCTTCAAATTCATACCAACTAATATTTTTACGTCCAGTAGATGTCCTACTAGAGCAAATGAAGCTTCAAGAAGCTTTGCGCTGGGGTGAACCAACTGGATGAAAAGCTTCAGTGCTTCATGAAGCTTCATCTGCCCATCACTACTTTCTACTATATCCAACTTTATGCCAATCAACATCCATGTCCTCATCATCAGAAAACCCTCCACTACTACTTGCCATTCCGACCCAGTCACAATCCAGATTATGCCAATCCACCGCCTCCAGAGATCCCCCAAGACACCGCCGCGGTCCTACTGACAGCTACGCCAGCTTCACCCCTGCAGCCGCTCTCAGCCACCTTGGTCGGGGAAAGAATGCCAAATGCCTCCATGTGGTAATGAAGCACAGCTGTTTCTTATAAGGCCTCTAATTATCACCTGGGAAGGCATGGATGTTAGCGCTGCATTCGCGGACATCACGTAAAAGCCTATCCAAAATGTACTTCACTACATTTGCAACCTCTCTTCAACTGTCTCCATGAGATTAAAATGTGGTTATCACATTAATTTTCTTACACTGAACGAGAAAAAGACCGAAGTCATAGTTTTTAATAGTCACATTCCGTCAGACCAGTTAGCCCATGCCCTAGGTCAGGGGTCGGCAACCTGCGGCTCTTTAGTCCTTAAAGTGCGGCTCCGCATGGTTTGGGCAAATAAATTAGAAGTATTTAGCTGAAGTGTATTTTATTTATGTTAGTTCTTTTTAACTCGTAGTTCTAAATTGGAAGATTATTGTGATGTTGAAATATAAAAATAAAATTATATTCTATTATTTTTTTCATCGCTCAAAATAAGAGTCACACTCGCGGAAGCCGGTATGCCCGCCAAAAACATAGGTACCCTGCTTGTGTCAAAATTTGATTGATGACCCTAGCCTTGACCTTTTGACCCCTCCCCTCCCCCACCGGAAGTGTGTAATTTGATCCCTAAGCGTGACGAATTGCATCAGCGGCTTGTGTCAAAATTTGATTGATGACCCCTCCCCTCCCCCACAGGAAGTGTGTAATTTGATCCCTAAGCGTGACGAATTGCATCAGCGGCTTGTGTCAAAATCTGATTGATGACCCCTCCCCTCCCCCACAGTAAGTGTGTAATATGATCCATAATCGCACCACCTGTTGTGAGAAAAAAAATAAAAAAAGTTTTTAGAGGGAGGGGGGAGGGAGGAGAATAAAAACAGAGAGGGCGGCGCACTATGCGCAGACGCAAGATGGATCCTTTCATTCTGCAGCCCTGTGTTCCTCTGTACTTGGACGGGGAAGAGATCTGCTCTGCGGAGGCCGTAAGCATGGGAGGCAGCAGCGGCGAGTGGTCTTCGTCGATTATCAGCGACACCCCCGTCACCGTCTACAGTAACAGATCGGAAGCAGCCGATGCTCCGCGGAAAGAAGGGAGAAATAAGGAGGTCTTTATGTTTCGCAGCCAGATACCGGCTCCGAGGAGCTTGCGGGGAGAATGGACTCTGCCTATTGAGGGCTGTGGAAAGTGGGGCTACATCTCCGAGTATGACGTATTCAAATACAGCATATTTACTATTGAAGGCCTCGATTTCGACCTTTTGACCCTACCAGAAATACTCCGGAAGTGTCTAGTCATTTTCAGACCTGTTGCTTCATGTTCCATAAGCATGAGGGGAGGGGTACGGTTGCTGAGGAGATCAGAGAGGAGGGTTCCCAAAGCATAGGGGTGAAGCAGCTGCTGAGTCAGTGCTGTATAGAGAGACAGAGCGGCAGTTAATTTTCCACAAACTCATAGTTTGAATTCTGTTTCAGTATTATGACAATTTTCTCTGTATTTCTTTTTACAATAGCGGATGTATTTTACTTTCTTAAGATGCACCGTCGCTTGTAATGAAAAAAGAGTGACTTCCTATTGCCTGTAGAGAACCGTTTCTTTCAATAGTATTTTGCTTTCTTATATGACATGCTAATAAAAAACTTTAAGATTATTTGCCTAGTAACAAATTGCATTTATATAGAGTGGGGTGGAGGTAAGCTACATCCTTGTATATATATATATATATATATATATATATATATATATATATATATATATTGTAACGATGGTTAAATGTTATTTTACAGTGACATGTTGGTTATCTCTGCACACTGTTGTTATTTCTTTAAGATACATGTTTGGTTGTGCTGCAGGAAGGGAGGGGGTCTGTGTGGTTGTGTGTGACTGTGCGGGGCTGAAGTGAGGTGTTGTATGAGAGCACTCTCCCGGAGTTAACGGCCTGTTTGCCTGTCACCGAATAAACGGACAAACTGAGACCAAAACGTCTGGTTCTTGAGAACGTTACACTGGTGTCAGAAGTGACAAACGATCACCTAAAACGCCCGACACCCTGTTGCTGGCGGCGCTGACCGTCACGAGACACGAGGATGTTGCGGACAAGATTAAGAGGGAGACGGAGGAGAGGGAGGTTCGTCCGCTCGCCTGCCCATAGAGTGAGGAGGCGGCGCTGCGGCTGTCTGCTGAGGCTGGATTTTCCCCAGGTTTGACTAGGCTCGGGACATTTTCGCACCGTGGCGCGATTCCGGTGGGGGGGAGTCGACCTCGCTTGGCGCCGTCACGTGATGTAAACAAACATGGCGGCGCCCAGCAAGCTGCCGTGAACATAAAAACGCCTAAGTTCAGCGGCAAGGCGCCATGGGAAGTGTTTATTGCACAGTTTGAGCTGTTAGCTGTTGCAGCTGGCTGGTCTGAGGAACATAAGGCTCTCCAATTGGCTTTGTGCCTGTGTGAGGATGCAGCTGCATGCCTGCTGCTGCTGACCGAGGAGCAAAGGGAGATTATAATGCTCTGGTTGGGGCACTTCAGAGGCGTTTCGGGCAGTATAACCAACCGGTGCTGCTGAGGTCGGAGTTCCACAACAGGCGAGATTGCCAGGAGAGCCCCTTCGCATTTTGGCCCATGAAGTCGAGTGTCTTTGCGGGCGTATGACAGCATGCCACCATCAGTGCAGGCGGAGTTAGCTCGGGACCAGTTCCTGCAGGCCCTGAGCCCTAAAGAGCTCCGTATTCAGACTCAGCTTGCTCGACCGGCCACGCTCAGTGTGGCCCTGGAGCTAGCGTTGGAGAGGGAGATGCTTGCAGGATCCTCTGGGGCGCTGATGACACGCATGTGGTGAGGGCTATGTCAGCACCTGCGGAGCAGCTGGAGATGCCCGGCGGGCCCGTGCAGTTTGGTTCAGACAGCTTCTCTGCAGTCGCCTTCCCCTCGGGCTGGCCCACGCCGCCGACCACGGAGCTGCTGGGGATGTGGACAAGTCGGGCACCTCATCGGGCAGTGCCCCAAGCTTGCAGCGGTTCAGGGAAGCGCCTACGGGCCCGTGTGGGTGGGAGTACACGGGCCAGGAGAACGACATCCCCACACCACCGCCATTTCCACCCAGTGCGGTCATCGCTGTGGGCTGGACCCAGGTTGGCGACTTTTGCCATGTTCCAGTGATGATTGCGGGGGTTTCCTGTACGGCCCTTCTGGACACGGGGTCCAATGCAACGCTGGTCCGACCCGATGTCGTCCCAACCGAACTGCTGTGCAACCGACTAATGTGCGACTTAAGACTGTGACCGGGATCTGGCCCCAATTAGAGGGAGGGGAGTGTTCCAGTTTAAGGTGGGGACCTCGGTGTGCCTTATGCTGCCTGGGTGGCTGACGTGCAGGGCGCCTGCATCCTTGGGCTGGATTTTTGCGAGCCATTGGTGGTGTACTGGACTTGGGCAAAGGCTTCCTCATACTCCCTGATGGGAAGAAGGTGCAGCTTATTCCTCCCCGGTCTGCCCAGCATCTGCCGCAGCATCCACCTCCACCTCAGAGACCCCTGCAGACCCGCCAGCAGAACAGCAAGCGGGGGGAGGAGGAGGCTCTCAGCAGTGAGGAGCATCTGGTCAAAGAACTGTGAGGGGCTGACTCCACAGCAGCAAGAGAGTCTATGGCAGGTACTAAGAGAGTTTAGTGACATTTTGCCCTGAAAGAAAGTGATGTTGGCTTGACACACTTGGTAGAAGCACGTCATTGAGACCGGGATGCCCAGCCTATTAAAGTGCGCCCCGCCGCCTGCCCCTGGCTCATCAGGAGGCTGCTGACAGAGAGTTGTGTGAAATGATGAAGGCGGGCATCATAGAGCCATCTGATAGCCCATGGGCCTCCGCTGTAGTGATGGTGCCTAAGAAAAACAGCCCAAGGATGCGTTTCTGTGTGGACTACAGACCACTCAACAAAGTGACAAAAAGGACTCTTACCCCTTCCCAGGATTGTGAGTCTCTCGATTTAGTAGCCGGATCCTCCTGGTTCTCCACCCTTGACCTGCGGAGTGGCTACTGGCAGGTGCCACTGTCCCCTGAGTCCAGACGAAGACAGCCTTCTGCACCAACAGGGGACTATGGCAGTTCAAAGTCCTGAGCTTTGGTCTTTGTAACGCTCCTGCTACCTTTGAGAGGCTGATGGACAGCGTGCTGGCTGGTGTCCCACGCCAGCGGTGTCTGGTCTACCTGGATGACCTTCTAGTACACAGGAGCTCCTTTGATGCTGCCCTGGATGCCCTGAGACAAGTGTTGGGGAGGGTGGCGGCTGCAGGCCTGAAACTGCACCCGACAAGTGCCACTTCATGAGGAGGGAGGTGGAGTTTCTGGGCCACAAGCTGGGTCAGGAGGGCATCGGCACTTTGGAGGAGAAAATTCACACCATTACTGAGTGGCCACACCAGCGGACCAGAAACAGCTCAAAAGCTTCCTAGGACTGGCGTCTTATTACAGGAGGTTTGTGAAGGGCTTTTCCTCTATAGCTGCACCACTCTTCCGCCTGCTGCAGAAGGACCGTGACTTCATCTGGACCCAGGACTGTCAGCAGGCATTCAACACCCTCCGCAGATCACTGACAGAGTCCCCAGTCCTCGCCCCCCTGACCCCACCCTGCCTTTTGTCCTGGACACTGGCCTTAAAGCAATGTGGGGCTGGGAGCTGTGTTGTCGCAGGTTGGGCGGAAGGTGAGAAGGTGGTGGCGTACTTCAGCGGGTCCTGAACAGGAGTGGCGGCGCTACTGTGTCACACGACGCGAGCTGCTGGCCGTGGTGGCAGGGGTGAGACACTTTAAGTACTACCTGTGTGGCACATCATTTGTTATCAGAACTGATCATGCCGCCCTCCAGTGGCTAATGTCTTTCAGGGAGCCAGAGGGACAGGTAGCTCGCTGGCTGGAAGAGCTCCAAGCCTTCAATTTCACTGTGGAGCACAGAGCAGGGACGCACCATTCTAACGCATGAGCGCCCTCTCTCGCCGCCCATGTGCTGCAGCTGGCTGCCGTTACTGTGAGAAGCGAGAGGAGACAGGCGGGAACTCACAACAATGGATGGAGCAACACAGCTCACCTGCAGGGCTCTTCTGGTGGTGGATGCAGCGGAGTGGAGGGGCGGCAGGAACAAGACACTGACCTGCTGCCAGTCCTGCAGTGGCTGGAGAGGGAGGGCGACCCCTTTGGGATGAGGTCACTGGGTTTTCCATCTGTACCAGGGGCTGTGGGCCAAGTTTACAGCTCTCAGGCTGAAGGAGGGGGTGTTGGGCGTGCCTGGAAGGATCCTGCCACAGGGGAGGAGAGGTGGCAGGTTGTGGTGCCAAGGTCGCTGAGGTCAGCTGTGCTGGAAGCCTGCCATGGGAGCACTGGCTCCGGCCACTTTGGGGTGTCCAAGACCCTCCGCCGCCTCCGCCAGGAGCTACTACTGGGGTCAGCAGCGGAGGGATGTGGAAGACTTTGCCGCAGCTGTGATGCATGTTCCTCGCACAAAGGGCCACAGGACCAGTCCCGGGCTCAGCTTCAGCAGCAACCAGCTGGAGCTCCAATGGAGCGAGTAGCTGTGGACGTCATGGGCCCATTTCCTCGTACAGACAGAGGAAACCGCTATGTCCTTGTGGCCATGGACTATTTTACCAAGTGGCGGAAGCATATGCCATCCCAGATCAGGAGGCTGAGACTGTCGCTGATGTATTAGTGGAGGGATGTTCAGCCGCTTTGGAACAGCAGAGACCCTCCACAGTGACCAGGGGCGTAACTTTGAGTCCAAGGTATTTGCTGCCATGTGCGACGCCTGGGGATTAAGAAGACCCGCACCACCCACTTCACCCCAAAGCGATGGACTGGTGGAAAGGTTTAACAGGGACGCTGGCCCAGCAGCTAGCCATCCTTACCTCAGAACACCAACAGGACTGGGACTACCATCTTCCCCTTATCCTCATGGCCTACAGGTCGGCAGTGCAAGACTCCACCCAATGTACACCTGCCCTGCTCATGTTGGGGGAGAGCTGAGAACTCCCAGAATTGGCTTTTGGGAAGCCCCGGACGCGCCAGAGGCACCACCAGGCCGGGACTACGCAAGGAGGCTGCAGGACCGGCTGGATTCTGCACATTCCTACGCCCGGGAGCAGCTGGCGAAGGCAGGCCTGCGCCAAAAGAGGAATTATGACATCACCACTAAGGGGAGGCACTTCCGTGCTGGGGAGCTGGTGTGGGTCTACAGCCCAAAGAGAAAGAAAGGACGGTGTCCTAAACTGGATAGCAGCTGGGTGGGGCCCTGCAGTGTCCTGGAGCGAGTGGGGAAGTTGTTTACAGGGTGCAGTTGCCTCCTAGAGGGAGGAAAGTGGCGCTGCACAGAGACCGGATGGCCCCTATAGAGGGCAGTCCCTCCCTCCTTCCCTGAGGGACGTGTACAGAGTTCCCATGACCCTGCACAGAGGGACCCCGGCGGAGCTGCGTTCCCCTCCTCGGACTCTCCACCTCAAAGCCCCAGCTCCGTGTACACCCCAGGGCTCAGGAGGTCAAGGAGGAACGTGGCTACCACCCGCCTCAGAGACTGTGTTGTTCCCTCGGGGACGAGGAACTTATTGCTGGGGGGGCAGTGTAACGATGGTTAAATGTTATTTTACAGTGACATGTTGGTTATCTCTGCACACTGTTGTTATTTCTTTAAGATACATGTTTGGTTGTGCTGCAGGAAGGGGAGGGGGGTCTGTGTGGTTGTGTGTGACTGTGCGGGGCTGAAGTGAGGTGTTGTATGAGAGCACTCTCCCGGAGTTAACGGCCTGTTTGCCTGTCACCGAATAAACGGACAAACTGAGACCAAAACGTCTGGTTCTTGAGAACGTTACAATATATATATATCCCTTAGTGAATACTTTTCTTTTTGAGAGTCCCTTTTACAAGGGACTGAAAAAACAAAGTCATAAAAGATAATTACCGAGGCAGGCGATCTTGTTTCACTCACACACGCGCGCACACACACACCCCACCCCGCGGGTCAACAAAATAAAGAGTTTTTCTTCATGTTTGAGCTCCTTTTACATCAGGTTTTCTCATTAGCAGAAAATAGACGGAATCCCTAAAAGAAAATGGTCTTGTTTTACACACACACACACCGTGGGTCAAGAAGGAGTCAACAAACAGCTCTAGTCATTATCAGTATTTCTTAATGCTTATAACCTACAGACCACCCACCTCATATGTGTAAACCTTAGAGGGAAAAAAAAGCATAGCGCAGATCTTCAGAAATCGGCCTTACTTAAACAATTAAAACACCAGGTATTTTGGTTTTGTGGAGCCACTCCTTCTCAGACCAAAGTAAAGAGTTTTCTTCATTTTTGAGCTACTTTTATAATGGGTTTTCTCAATAGACAGAAACCCTAAAAAGCGGTCTTGTTTTACGCATATCGAGGAGGAGTCAACAACCCCTCTAATCGTTATTAGTATTTCTTAATGCCTCCAGCCAAGCAAAGAATTTCATATTGGCCTCAACTCATTGTACGTGTAACCCTTAGTGAAAAAAAGCACAGCGCACATATTGAGAACTTGAATAAGTTCCGTCGGTTCATTACCTCCGAGAGATCGGGATGCTTCCTCCGTCTCGTACCATAAGCGTATGAAGAAAACCCCCAGAGAATTTATTATTTTGGTAAGAGAGAGAGAGAGAGAGCGAATCGAACAAACTTTTCTACAACACGATATACCACTCCGGGTCAGGAGAGGCGATATAGCACGGACGGTCGAATGACTACGCCCGGATGGAAGCATAACGGAAGCGTGGCAGGGAGTTTCCTTTGACCTTCATCCTGCTCCATGATCAGCCGTTCAAACTTTCCCCAATATTGTAACAACAAAGTTTAGTTTTTAAGATCAGACAGATCACAAAACATTCCTCACACGCAGTCACTGAATTAGCATCTGTGGCACAAATAAGCTTCAGGGACTGACTTGTTTTTAGAACCGACCTTTGACACTTGGATGTTGGCTTAATTTTTACACAAAGAGAAATTTGACCCTAATAATAAAAACATGGTGAATACTTACCTCAACTTTGATGGGGTTTTTCACAGCTATTTATTTAGAAAAAAGTAAAACAAGGACACAATGCACATTGCAGAGTACATGAATGGGAATTCCTCTTCTCTATACTTACACTGCTCCCTAACAAATGCCGAGTCATCATCTCCATATTGTGTGTCCCACTTTTCGAGTTTCATTGAACTGTGCACAAGATGTAAAACAATGTATTAGTTTTTTAAGTCCCCGGTCTAACAAGATGCCATTCATTTAGGAGACTAATCATTTTTTGATTTTAAATTGTGCTAACGCAGTAACATTAAAAATAAAACATATTAGAACTCTTTTTTTTTTTGTTGGACACACAAGAACAACTCGAGCATCTTTTTTTTCGGGAGCCGAACTAGGGCTTACAAGTTTGCCGTGCCCTGGGGACCAGTGCGAGGTTGTGCTGCAGATGCTGGCGTGGAGGGTCCAGACACTCCCACAGCGCAGACTTTGCTATCCGCACAGAGCTTTTCTGGTGTGTCTCATGCAAAAGAGACAATACAGCTCACGGTAAGCCTGTCCTTTATAAATATCTCTTTGATTATTCAAACAGTGTTTAAATTGTGACTCCAAAAACATTTTATCTATGTTAAAATATACAGATGTATATATTTCAAGTTTTTAGCTTAAACAGACTCTTGAGCAAATCCGTAATGGCATAACCAGTGTGCAGCCTAATGTACATCTTTTAAGTGTATGTTAATCGGTACATGAAGCGTACCTCTGAAAAGAGTCCATCATTTGTGAATTTACTGATTTATTTTTTAACCGCAGTTGATGAAATTATTGTAGAAAATGTCTTTAAACTATCGCCGTTCCTACTTACTGAGCTACTTCTTTACTATGTGAATAAACAATTTGAACGAGAAAGGGTTTAAAGACACAAAAGTAAAAAATTTGTAATGAAATTTATGTGACCGTTCTCCGACAGAGAGTGAAAATCCAAGAGCAGCTGCAAGCCTCTGTATTAATGATCTTTCTGTTTCTCTCCTTGTGTGTGTGTGTGTGTGTGTGTGTGTGTGTGTGTGTGTGTGTGTGTGTGCTCACAGAGCGGAGGTCACGGCAAGAGTTCCCTGAGTTGACACGTATGAACCATAAAGTCAGTTTGGACTGAGGAGCAGTCGGTAAACTACATTCAGTGTAGACAAAATTACTTTTTATCCGATGCATGCACAAGAAATCAAATCTCTGTATCACGTTTTCATTAAAGCCTTATTATTTTATGGGGACAAATTACCGTAGATCATTAATAGGGAAGAAAAAGGAGGATCACATCAGCAATGGGAGACAGAAGTCTTGATACGTGCTTATAACTTAAAACACACAAAAAACCCAGTTACAGCCGGTAAGATTTATGGTATAAACCAGACTTTCACAGTCTGCATCTTTACAGGGTTTTTCTGCTTTTGTTCACTCTAGTGTGATTAACAAACATCAACCCACAGAGCCCGCTAACTATTAGCCGCTTTTACCCCCTAAACAGTCAGTTGACTGAGAGAAATGCAATCCATTATTGTGAACGCTGAAGGCTCCATAGTCAAACTTATATTTCCTTAACTTACATCCTATGTTCTGTTTAATCCCTTTGATGGAAAATTGGTTAAACCATTGCTCAACTTATGTCTGAATGATGGCAGATAATTCTGATGAAACTGACCCGTAAGCACTTTGCAGCTGAGTCGAGGGCTCGTGGAAATAAGGTCAAGGAGGTGTCCGGCGTGAGTGCGGCCTGACATTCCATTTGGGGACAGCTGCCAGACACATTAGTGCAACTGTGAGCAGCAACTCCTGTATACTGAACATAAGAAAAGTAATGTGTAGTGCTAAACCGAGATTCCAGGGCTCATGCTTATATGGTTCAAAAACAGGTTAGTTTATCCGGTTTGAGAGTTGGTTCCCTGGTCCAGATATTTGGGACGGTTCAAATGCGAGTCTCCAAATGCAAACAAAAGGATATTTTCCACGTTATTTCTTAAATGTGTATGAATGAGATCGGATGATGTCCGATAAAAGTAATAAAGGATAAATGTAAATCAGTTTTTTAACTGTGCAGACCCACTCCAGTGAAAGCGATAAAAAACTATCATGACTTAAAAGAGATTATGAACAAAATGCAATACATTTTGTTTTTTGCTACATTAACAACTTTTCCAACTCTGATTCTCTGCAGGACCAACACGGACATCGGTCCAGACTGGAATCCAGTTCAGGCGACACACATAACATGTTCAAGCTTGCTTGCGGAGGCCTTTCAGTAAACATAAGAAGATGGTTAAGGCGAGATTGCTATTCTGTCTTTTACATCGCTACAAAGGGAGGACTAAATGCCAAAAAAGAGAAAAGTTTTTTAAAAAATGACGCTTTAAAACAGTTCGAGTATCTTTGTGTTTACGGGGAGAAGGGAATAACTGCGGCCGAGGCTCTGAAAAGAGACGGTCGCTTCGCCGATGACCTGGGCTACTTTGAGCTGGTTAACATCGACGACGAACGTAAGACCGAGTGCACAGACATAATCGATTGTCTGGACAATAAGAAATTCCAGATATGTTTTCCACAGGGAGCAGATATGGACGTAGCCATCCCAGGGCAGCAGAAACCTCCACACGCATCAAATAATGCAAAGTGCAGCGGTGGAAAGGTTTATTTTCTCCTCTGATAGTAATCATATTAAACATGTCAAGTAAGAAAGAGTATAAAGAAAAATAGTAAATGTGTGTCTAATTCAACTCTTCCTGTAAACCTTATATCATCCTTTAATATGTTTGGTTTTAGAAACTTGAAGAAGCACAGAAAAGATCATCAGACATTAATCTAATCAGTTTTCAGCCTTCATTCATATTGAAAAGTTGAAATCTTCCCTGCTAGACCGAAGTGCAGCGTTTAACACAGTTGGCCATAACATTTTATTACTATTATTAAGCGGAGAGTCCTCTTCACACACTGAGGTTAATTATGAAGCTCCACAGGCTTCTGTGCAAAGACCAGTTCTGTTTACATTACACGTGCTTTAGAAGACATAGCGTACATTTTCACTGCTATGCATATGATACCCTCTTTTATCGGTTAAACTGCCGAGATGTCTTAGACACATAATGAGCTTTAATTTTCTGCTTCTAAGTTCAGATAAAACTGAGGTTATTGTAGCGGGTGTAAAATCTTAGAAACACTGTGGCTAACGAGATCCTTACTCTGGACGGCAATGCCTTGATTCGGCGCATTGTTGTAGTGATTTGGCACATTATAAGTAAAATTGAAACATACAATCCCGTCGCACAACATCAACATTTATTTATATACAAAAATAAAAATGCTTTTTACAGAAAGAATTGTAACTTCACAATTCATCACCGATTACGTGGAGTACGTTTTTTGTTTTGGTTTTTTTTTTTTAAATGCACTAAATGTAGGATACATTGTTTGGTAAAATGCAGGTTACACGTTTTAAGAAAGAAAAAAATCAGTCTTTCAGAGAAAAAATTAGCAGCCACCTTTGTAACACTCTGCGACCAACCATAGCTGTCCGATTTTCACCATGTCCAACCCTACCAGACTGGCATATGCCTCGGCGATGGCGTCAAAGACTTTCCTTTCGATTTCAGTTCGTGCAAGAGAGTCTCCGCCACCATGCGGACTTTGGCGTCGTCCATTTTGATGTTGCGAGCAATCAGCAGCCGTTGAATGGACGGAATGAAGCGAGGGTGATAAGTCTTTTCTGATGCTGTGATAATTTTCAGCGTAAAAGTCATCCTCCAAGACTTGCAGACACTCGTGCTGTTTGTGGCGGGGGTGATCGGACTTACAGCCGTTGCATTCGTCAGTGAGGTACCTGTTGATTGCTAGGTTGACAAGATGATACACCGCGGTTTTCACGGCGTCGATGAAAAAAGAAGACGCCCAACCGTCAAGCTCGTCGGCTTGCTGCTGGTGCTTCTCCAAGGGGCAATAGTAACCGGGCGTGTCAGGTACTATTGTGCCCTCGTCCGAGGAACTTTCCTCCTCCTCGGTGTGGCGCAGGGCTGTAGAGGCCATACTTCTCTCTGTTTTGAGCTAAACAAAAAGGCTCGAAGGAATGAGACGGCGGTCTTCTTTTTAAAATAACAGAAGGGGGCGTGATCTGGAAGTGGGTTGATCTTAGAGAGCGGGCGGGAGTGGCAGCGATTTTCAAAAAAACCGTAGAGTTGGCCACTGCGTCTCTTTGGATACAGCTTCTGTTTTGAGGCTGCGAGTTTTTTTTTTTTGTTTTTGTTTTTTTCACATCCCCCAAAAACACCATTTTTAAAGTTATGTTCCTGCATTGTATTTTTATTTTCTGAAGTCTCATTTCTTCAGGCCATGCCCTCTAATACTCATGCTGTCTCTGCGGATCTACCTCTTCACTGAGATCACAACCTGTCAGTTTTTGGCCGGCGGTCATAGGTTCCTTCCAATAATATGACGCGAGACTGGCACTTTATTAAAGAAGGCACAAACACTAAAACCAAAATGGCTTCCCTTTATACTCTACCTATTCGGGTGAGCATCCGGACTAGCCCGAGGGTTAACTAATCAAAATGAAAGCATTAACGTTAGAGCACATAACAAACATATACATATTTCCAAAATACGTACTATAAACAAATCAATAACATACGCTTCAACCGTTACTATCTAACCATACTCCCCTAACCCGGCACACTGGTCTGCTCCAGGAGCTCTTAAGCAGGTGATTGAGCCGCTTCCACATCCTGCAAGAAGCAACCGGGACAGGTGACTACTTTTACAAATTCTCTTTTTACATATCTTTAGGTTACCGACAAATGATTGAATGTAAGTTGCTCTACCTTTGACTCTTTTCTGACACAGGTAGGATGGACCTTGTTGCTTCACAAGTTGTCATTTTAATCCTACCTAATAAAGAATTCATAAGAACTAGCGCGTTGTTTTTATTATATTATTTTTAATTCCCAATCAATCAATTAATTAATAAAAATGCCCTGGTTTCCGTTGCATCCCCTAAAATTCCAAATACCTGAGATTAATTATGAGGTGCTGTTAGAACAAGGAAACCAAGCCTTGCTTAACAATGGAACTGCCCTGCATCCTAGTACCAAACCGAAATCTGATATATTGTAGAGTTTGGTATCAGAAATGGTCGAATACAAAATGCGTCCTTCCAGTGCAGAATATGATAATGCGGCTGTGGCCCTGATAACAGAGTATCCGTGCTTATATGAGCAAGGTTCGGTCACTGGTTATTAAGGATGGAAATCCAGCCTGAAATACAAAATGGCAAACCAAACATTTTTCAAATACAGCCTTTCACAGATGAAGCCCTTTACCACAAGTACACAAGTTTGATTTATCCTGCTGCTGCTCCTTCCTCCCTTTGAAGGGGAAGAAGTAAATAGTACCGATAACTATTTATTGGCTGGCAAAACAAACAACTTATCACCGTGCTTGTCCCAAAAGTTGGATTGTTATCATGAATGAAAGCTTAGAGGTGAGTGTTTTCTCTGTTCAATTAATTTATTCATAAGCACACGTAAAAACAACACAGGCTGACCATGATGCTGTACATAGCAAAAAAAAGCAGATCAAACACAGACAAAGTACAGAACAAAACTCTGTTACAATTAAAAGCTAAAGATTAAAAATGTATTTTCAAGCGGGTTTTTAAAATGTCAAGTGTTGGACATCCTAATTTCAAGAGGCAGAGTGTTCCAAAGTTTGGGCGCAGCAATCGCAAAGGCCCGGTCTCCTGCATTTTTATTAATTAACTGATTGATTGGGAATTAAAAATAATATAATAAAAACAACGCGCTAGTTCTTATGAATTCTTTATTAGGTAGGATTAAAATGACAACTTGTGAAGCAACAAGGTCCATCCTACCTGTGTCAGAAAAGAGTCAAAGGTAGAGCAACTTACATTCAATCATTTGTCGGTAACCTAAAGATATGTAAAAAGAGAATTTGTAAAAGTAGTCACCTGTCCCGGTTGCTTCTTGCAGGATGTGGAAGCGGCTCAATCACCTGCTTAAGAGCTCCTGGAGCAGACCAGTGTGCCGGGTTAGGGGAGTATGGTTAGATAGTAACGGTTGAAGCATATGTTATTGATTTGTTTATAGTACGTATTTTGGAAATATGTATATGTTTGTTATGTGCTCTAACGTTAATGCTTTCATTTTGATTAGTTAACCCTCGGGCTAGTCCGGATGCTCACCCGAATAGGTAGAGTATAAAGGGAAGCCATTTTGGTTTTAGTGTTTGTGCCTTCTTTAATAAAGTGCCAGTCTCGCGTCATATTATTGGAAGGAACCTATGACCGCCGGCCAAAAACTGACAGGTTGTGATCTCAGTGAAGAGGTAGATCCGCAGAGACAGCATGAGTATTAGAGGGCATGGCCTGAAGAAATGAGACTTCAGAAAATAAAAATACAATGCAGGAACATAACTTTAAAATGGTGTTTTTGGGGGAAAAAAACAAAAAAAAAAAAAACTCGCAGCCTCAAAACAGAAGCTGTATCCAAAGAGACGCAGTGGCCAACTCTACGGTTTTTTTTGAAAATCGCTGCCACCCCGCCCGCTTCTCTAAGATCAACCCACTTCCAGATCACGCCCCTTCTGTTATTTTTAAAAGAAGACCGCCGTCTCATTCCTTCGAGCCTTTTTGTTTAGCTCAAAAAAGAGAGAAGTATGGCCTCTACAGCCCCTGCGCCACACCGAGGAGGAGGAAAGTTCCTCGGACGAGGCACAATAGTACCTGACACGCCCGGTTACTATTGCCCCTTGGAGAAGCACCAGCAGCAAGTCGACGAGCTTGACGGTTGGGCCTTCTTTTTCATCGACGCCGTGAAAACCGCGGTGTATCATCTTGTCAACCTAGCAATCAACAGGTACCTCACTGACGAATGCAACGGCTGTAAGTCCGATCACCCCGCCACAAACAGCACGAGTGTCTGCAAGTCTTGAGGATGACTTTACGCTGAAAATTATCACAGCATCAGAAAAGACTTATCACCCTCGTTTCATTCCGTCCATTCAACGGCTGCTGATTGCTCGCAACATCAAAATGGACGACGTCAAAGTCCGCATGGTGGCGGAGACTCTCTTGCACGAACTGAAATCGGAAAGGAAAGTCTTTGACGCCATCGCCGAGGCATATGCCAGTCTGGTAGGGTTGGACATGGTGAAAATCGGACAGCTATGGTTGGTCGCAGAGTGTTACAAAGGTGGCTGCTAATTTTTTCTCTGAAAGACTGATTTTTTTCTTTCTTAAAACGTGTAACCTGCATTTTACCAAACAATGTATCCTACATTTAGTGCATTTAAAAAAAAAAAAACCAAAACAAAAAAACGTACCCACGTAATCGGTGATGAATTGTGAAGTTACAATTCTTTTCTGTAAAAAAGCATTTTTATTTTTGTATATAAATAAATGTTGATGTTGTGCGACGGGATTGTATGTTTCAATTTTACTTATAATGTGCCAAATCACTACAACAATGCGCCGAATCAAGGCATTGCCGTCCAGAGTAAGGATCTCGTTAGCCACAGTGTTTCTAAGATTTTTACACCCCGTTACAATAACCTCAGTTTTATCTGAACTTAGAAGCAGAAAATTAAAGCTCATTATGTGTCTAAGACATCTCGGCAGTTTAACCGATAAAAGAGGGTATCATATGCATAGCAGTGAAAATGTACGCTATGTCTTCTAAAGCACGTGTAATGTAAACAGAACTGGTCTTTGCACAGAAGCCTGTGGAGCTTCATAATTAACCTCAGTGTGTGAAGAGGACTCTCCGTTTAATAATAGTAATAAAATGTTATGGCCAACTGTGTTAAACGCTGCACTTCGGTCTAGCAGGGAAGATTTCAACTTTTCAATATGAATGAAGGCTGAAAACTGATTAGATTAATGTCTGATGATCTTTTCTGTGCTTCTTCAAGTTTCTAAAACCAAACATATTAAAGGATGATATAAGGTTTACAGGAAGAGTTGAATTAGACACACATTTACTATTTTTCTTTATACTCTTTCTTACTTGACATGTTTAATATGATTACTATCAGAGGAGAAAATAAACCTTTCCACCGCTGCACTTTGCATTATTTGATGCGTGTGGAGGTTTCTGCTGCCCTGGGATGGCTACGTCCATATCTGCTCCCTGTGGAAAACATATCTGGAATTTCTTATTGTCCAGACAATCGATTATGTCTGTGCACTCGGTCTTACGTTCGTCGTCGATGTTAACCAGCTCAAAGTAGCCCAGGTCATCGGCTAAGCGACCGCCTCTTTTCAGAGCCTCGCCGCAGTTATTCCCTTCTCCCCGTAAACACAAAGATACTCGAACTGTTTTAAAGCGTCATTTTTTAAAAAACTTTTCTCTTTTTTGGCATTTAGTCCTCCCTTTGTAGCGATGTAAAAGACAGAATAGCAATCTCTCGCCTTAACCATCTTCTTATGTTTACTGAAAGGCCTCCGTGCAAGCTTGAACATGTTGCGTGTGTCGTCTGAACTGGATTCCAGTCTGGACCGATGTCCGTGTTGGTCCTGCAGAGAATCAGAGTTGGAAAAGTTGTTAATGTAGCAAAAAACAAAATGTATTGCATTTTGTTCATAATCTCTTTAAGTCATGATAGTTTTTATCGCTTTCACTGGAGTGGGTCTGCACAGTTAAAAAACTGATTTACATTTATCCTTTATTACTTTTATCGGACATCATCCGATCTCATTCATACACATTTAAGAAATAACGTGGAAAATATCCTTTTGTTTGCATTTGGAGACTCGGCATTTGAACCGTCCCAAATATCTGGACCAGGGAACCAACTCCTCAAACCGGATAAACTAACCTGTTTTTGAACCATATAAGCATGAGCCCTGGAATCTCGGTTTAGCACTACACATTACTTTTCTTATGTTCAGTATACAGGAGTTGCTGCTCACAGTTGCACTAATGTGTCTGGCAGCTGTCCCCAAATGGAATGTCAGGCCGCACTCACGCCGGACACCTCCTTGACCTTATTTCCACGAGCCCTCGACTCAGCTGCAAAGTGCTTACGGGTCAGTTTCATCAGAATTATCTGCCATCATTCAGACATAAGTTGAGCAATGGTTTAACCAATTTTCCATCAAAGGGATTAAACAGAACATAGGATGTAAGTTAAGGAAATATAAGTTTGACTATGGAGCCTTCAGCGTTCACAATAATGGATTGCATTTCTCTCAGTCAACTGACTGTTTAGGGGGGTAAAAGCGGCTAATAGTTAGCGGGCTCTGTGGGTTGATGTTTGTTAATCACACTAGGAGTGAACAAAAGCAGAAAAAACCCTGTAAAGATGCAGACTGTGAAAGTCTGGTTTATACCATAAATCTTACCGGCTGTAACTGGGTTTTTTTGTGTGTTTTAAGTTATAAGCACGTATCAAGACTTCTGTCTCCCATTGCTGATGTGATCCTCCTTTTTTCTTCCCTATTAATGATCTACGGTAATTTGTCCCCATAAAATAATAAGGCTTTAATGAAAACGTGATACAGAGATTTGATTTCTTGTGCATGCATCGGATAAAAAAGTAATTTTGTCTACACTGAATGTAGTTTACCGACTGCTCCTCAGTCCAAACTGACTTTATGGTTCATACGTGTCAACTCAGGGAACTCTTGCCGTGACCTCCGCTCTGTGAGCACACACACACACACACACACACACACACACACACACACACACACACACAAGGAGAGAAACAGAAAGATCATTAATACAGAGGCTTGCAGCTGCTCTTGGATTTTCACTCTCTGTCGGAGAACGGTCACATAAATTTCATTACAAATTTTTTACTTTTGTGTCTTTAAACCCTTTCTCGTTCAAATTGTTTATTCACATAGTAAAGAAGTAGCTCAGTAAGTAGGAACGGCGATAGTTTAAAGACATTTTCTACAATAATTTCATCAACTGCGGTTAAAAATAAATCAGTAAATTCACAAATGATGGACTCTTTTCAGAGGTACGCTTCATGTACCGATTAACATACACTTAAAAGATGTACATTAGGCTGCACACTGGTTATGCCATTACGGATTTGCTCAAGAGTCTGTTTAAGCTAAAAAACTTGAAATATATACATCTGTATATTTTAACATAGATAAAATGTTTTTGGAGTCACAATTTAAACACTGTTTGAATAATCAAAGAGATATTTATAAAGGACAGGCTTACCGTGAGCTGTATTGTCTCTTTTGCATGAGACACACCAGAAAAGCTCTGTGCGGATAGCAAAGTCTGCGCTGTGGGAGTGTCTGGACCCTCCACGCCAGCATCTGCAGCACAACCTCGCACTGGTCCCCAGGGGCACGGCAAACTTGTAAGCCCTAGTTCGGCTCCCGAAAAAAAAGATGCTCGAGTTGTTCTTGTGTCCAACAAAAAAAAAAAGAGTTCTAATATGTTTTATTTTTAATGTTACTGCGTTAGCACAATTTAAAATCAAAAAATGATTAGTCTCCTAAATGAATGGCATCTTGTTAGACCGGGGACTTAAAAAACTAATACATTGTTTTACATCTTGTGCACAGTTCAATGAAACTCGAAAAGTGGGACACACAATATGGAGATGATGACTCGGCATTTGTTAGGGAGCAGTGTAAGTATAGAGAAGAGGAATTCCCATTCATGTACTCTGCAATGTGCATTGTGTCCTTGTTTTACTTTTTTCTAAATAAATAGCTGTGAAAAAACCCCATCAAAGTTGAGGTAAGTATTCACCATGTTTTTTATTATTAGGGTCAAATTTCTCTTTGTGTAAAAATTAAGCCAACATCCAAGTGTCAAAGGTCGGTTCTAAAAAACAAGTCAGTCCCTGAAGCTTATTTGTGCCACAGATGCTAATTCAGTGACTGCGTGTGAGGAATGTTTTGTGATCTGTCTGATCTTAAAAAACTAACTTTGTTGTTACAATATTGGGGAAAGTTTGAACGGCTGATCATGGAGCAGGATGAAGGTCAAAGGGAAACTCCCTGCCACGCTTCCGGTTATGCTTCCATCCGGCGTAGTCATCCGACCGGTCCGTGCTATATCGCCCCTCCTGACCCGGAGTGGTATATCGTGTTGTAGAAAAGTTTGTTCGATTCGCTCTCTCTCTCTCTCTCTCTCTTACCAAAATAATAAATTCTCTGGGGGTTTTCTTCTCATACGTTTATGGTACGAGACGGAGGAAGCATCCCGATCTCTCGGAGGTAATGAACCGACGGAACTTATTCAAGTTCTCAATATGTGCGCTGTGCTTTTTTTCACTAAGGGTTACACGTACAATGAGTTGAGGCCAATATGAAATTCTTTGCTTGGCTGGAGGCATTAAGAAATACTAATAACGATTAGAGGGGTTGTTGACTCCTCCTCGATATGCGTAAAACAAGACCGTTTTCTTTTAGGGTTTCTGTCTATTGAGAAAACCCATTATAAAAGTAGCTCAAAAAATGAAGAAAAACTCTTTACTTTGGTCTGAGAAGGAGTGGCTCCACAAAACCAAAATACCTGGTGTTTTAATTGTTTAAGTAAGGCCGATTTCTGAAGATCTGCGCTGCGCTTTTTTTCCTCTAAGGTTTACACATATGAGGTGGGTGGTCTGTAGGTTATAAGCATTAAGAAATACTGATAATGACTAGAGCTGTTTGTTGACTCCTTCTTGACCCACGGTGTGTGTGTGTGTAAAACAAGACCATTTTCTTTTAGGGATTCCGTCTATTTTCTGCTAATGAGAAAACCTGATGTAAAAGGAGCTCAAACATGAAGAAAAACTCTTTATTTTGTTGACCCGCTGGGTGGGGGTGTGTGTGTGTGTGCTGTGTGAGTGAAACAAGATCGCCTGCCTCGGTAATTATCTTTTATGACTTTGTTTTTTTCAGTCCCTTGTAAAAGGGACTCTCAAAAGAAAAGTATTCACTAAGGGATATATATATATTGTAACGTTCTCAAGAACCAGACGTTTTGGTCTCAGTTTGTCCGTTTATTCGGTGACAGGCAAACAGGCCGTTAACTCCGGGAGAGTGCTCTCATACAACACCTCACTTCAGCCCCGCACAGTCACACACAACCACACAGACCCCTCCCTTCCTGCAGCACAACCAAACATGTATCTTAAAGAAATAACAACAGTGTGCAGAGATAACCAACATGTCACTGTAAAATAACATTTAACCATCGTTACACTGCCCCCAGCAATAAGTTCCTCGTCCCGAGGGAACAACACAGTCTCTGAGGCGGGTGGTAGCCTCACGTTCCCTCCTTGACCTCCTGAGCCCCTGGGGTGTGCACGGACTTGGGGCTTTGAGGTGGAGAGTCCGAGGAGGGGAACGCAGCTCGGCCGGGTCCCTCTGTGCAGGGTCATGGGAACTCTGTACACGTCCCTCAGGGAAGGAGGGGAGGGACTGCCCTCTATAGGGGGCCATCCGGTCTCTGTGCAGCGCCACTTTCCTCCCTCTAGGAGGCAACTGCACCCTGTAAACAACTTCCCCCACTCGCTCCAGGACACTGCAGGGCCCCACCCAGCTGCTATCCAGTTTAGGACACCGTCCTTTCTTTCTCTTTGGGCTGTAGACCCACACCAGCTCCCCAGCACGGAAGTGCCTCCCTTAGTGGTGATGTCATAATTCCTCTTTGGCGCAGGCCTGCCTTCGCCAGCTGCTCCCCGGCGTAGGAATGTGCAGAATCCAGCCGGTCCTGCAGCCTCCTTGCGTAGTCCCGGCCTGGTGGTGCCTCTGGCGCGTCCGGGGCTTCCCAAAAGCCAATTCTGCGGGAGTTCTCAGCCTCTCCCTAACATGAGCAGGGCAGGTGTACATTGGGTGGAGTCTTGCACTGCCGACCTGTAGGCCATGAGGATAAGGGGAAGATGGTAGTCCCAGTCCTGTTGGTGTTCTGAGGTAAGGATGGCTAGCTGCTGGGCCAGCGCCCTGTTAAACCTTTCCACCAGTCCATCGCTTTGGGGTGAAGTGGGGTGGTGCGGGTCTTCTTAATCCCCAGGCGTTCGCACATGGCAGCAAATACCTTGGACTCAAAGTTACGCCCCTGGTCACTGTGGAGGGTCTCTGCTGTTCCAAAGCGGCTGAACATCCCCTCCACTAATACATCAGCGACAGTCTCAGCCTCCTGATCTGGGATGGCATATGC
This sequence comes from Oreochromis aureus, assembly GCF_013358895.1. Classification (NCBI taxonomy): domain Eukaryota; kingdom Metazoa; phylum Chordata; class Actinopteri; order Cichliformes; family Cichlidae; genus Oreochromis; species Oreochromis aureus. Next base: position 17,856,003 of record NC_052955.1, on the reverse strand, counting down.
TTCCGGCCACTTGGTAAAATAGTCCATGGCCACAAGGACATAGCGGTTTCCTCTGTCTGTACGAGGAAATGGGCCCATGACGCCCACAGCTACTCGCTCCATTGGAGCTCCAGCTGGTTGCTGCTGAAGCTGAGCCCGGGACTGGTCCTGTGGCCCTTTGTGCGAGGAACATGCATCACAGCTGCGGCAAAAGTCTTCCACATCCCTCCGCTGCTGACCCCAGTAGTAGCCCTGGCGGAGGCGGCGGAGGGTCTTGGACACCCCAAAGTGGCCGGAGCCAGTGCTCCCATGGCAGGCTTCCAGCACAGCTGACCTCAGCGACCTTGGCACCACAACCTGCCACCTCTCCTCCCCTGTGGCAGGATCCTTCCAGGCACGCTCCAACACCCCTCCTTCAGCCTGAGAGCTGTAAACTTGGCCCACAGCCCCTGGTACAGATGGAAAACCCAGTGACCTCATCCCAAAGGGGTCGCTCCTCCTCTCCAGCCACTGCAGGACTGGCAGCAGGTCAGTGTCTTGTTCCTGCCGCCCCTCCACTCCGCTGCATCCACCACCAGAAGAGCCCTGCAGGTGAGCTGTGTTGCTCCATCCATTGTTGTGAGTTCCCGCCTGTCTCCTCTCGCTTCTCACAGTAACGGCAGCCAGCTGCAGCACATGGGCGGCGAGAGAGGGCGTCTCATGTTAGAATGGTGCGCCCTGCCTGTGCTCCACAGTGAAATTGAAGGCTTGGAGCTCTTCCAGCCAGCGAGCTACCTGTCCCTCTGGCTCCCTGAAAGACATTAGCCACTGAGGCGGCATGATCAGTTCTGATAACAAATGATGTGCCACACAGGTAGTACTTAAAGTGTCTCACCCCTGCCACCACGGCCAGCAGCTCGTCGTGTGACACAGTAGCGCCCGCTCACTCCTGTTCAGGACCCGGCTGAAGCACGCCACCACCTTCTCACCTTCCGCCCAACCTGCGACAACACAGCTCCCAGCCCCACATTGCTTGCGCCAGTGTCCAGGACAAAAGGCAGGGTGGGGTCAGGGGGCGAGGACTGGGGACTCTGTCAGTGATCTGCGGAGGGTGTTGAATGCCTGCTGACAGTCCTGGGTCCAGATGAAGTCACGGTCCTTCTGCAGCAGGCGGAAGAGTGGTGCAGCTATAGAGGAAAAGCCCTTCACAAACCTCCTGTAATAAGACGCCAGTCCTAGGAAGCTTTTGAGCTGTTTCTGGTCCACTGGTGTGGGCCACTCAGTAATGGTGTGAATTTTCTCCTCCAAAGTGCCGATGCCCTCCTGACCCAGCCAGGCCCAGAAACTCCACCTCCCTCCTCATGAAGTGGCACTTGTCGGGTGCAGTTTCAGGCCTGCAGCCGCCACCCTCCCCAACACTTGTCTCAGGGCATCCAGGGCAGCATCAAAGGAGCTCCCGTGTACTAGAAGGTCATCCAGGTAGACCAGACACCGCTGGCGTGGGACACCAGCCAGCACGCTGTCCATCAGCCTCTCAAAGGTAGCAGGAGCGTTACAAAGACCAAAGCTCAGGACTTTGAACTGCCATAGTCCCCTGTTGGTGCAGAAGGCTGTCTTCGGTCTGGACTCAGGGGACAGTGGCACCTGCCAGTAGCCACTCCGCAGGTCAAGGGTGGAGAACCAGGAGGATCCGCTACTAAATCGAGAGACTCGTCCAATCCTGGGAAGGGGTAAGAGTCCTTTTGTCACTTTGTTGAGTGGTCTGTAGTCCACACAGAAACGCATCCTTGGGCTGTTTTTCTTAGGCACCATCACTACAGCGGAGGCCCATGGGCTATCAGATGGCTCTATGATGCCCGCCTTCATCATTTCACACAACTCTCTGTCAGCAGCCTCCTGATGAGCCAGGGGCAGGCGGCGGGCGCACTTTAATAGGCTGGGCATCCCCGGTCTCAATGACGTGTTTCTACCAAGTGTGTCAAGCCAACATCACTTTCTTTCAGGGCAAAATGTCACTAAACTCTCTTAGTACCTGCCATAGACTCTCTTGCTGCTGTGGAGTCAGCCCTCACAGTTCTTTGACCAGATGCTCCTCACTGCTGAGAGCCTCTCCTCCCCGCTTGCTGTTCTGCTGGCGGGTCTGCAGGGGTCTCTGAGGTGGAGGTGGATGCTGCGGCAGATGCTGGGCAGACCGGGGAGGAATAAGCTGCACCTTCTTCCCATCAGGGAGTATGAGGAAGCCTTTGCCCAAGTCCAGTACACCACCAATGGCTCGCAAAAATCCAGCCCAAGGATGCAGGCGCCCTGCACGTCAGCCACCCAGGCAGCATAAGGCACACCGAGGTCCCCACCTTAAACTGGAACACTCCTCCTCTAATTGGGGCCAGATCCCCGGTCACAGTCTTAAGTCGCACATTAGTCGGTTGCACAGCAGCTCCGGTTGGGACGACATCGGGTCGGACCAGCGTTGCATTGGACCCCGTGTCCAGAAGGGCCGTACAGGAAACCCCCGCAATCATCACTGGAACATGGCAAAAGTCGCCAACCTGGGTCCAGCCCACAGCGATGACCGCACTGGGTGGAAATGGCGGTGGTGTGGGGATGTCGTTCTCCCTGGCCCGTGTACTCCCACCTACACGGGCCCGTAGGCGTTTCCCTGAACCGCTGCAAGCTTGGGGCACTGCCCGATGAGGTGCCCGACTTGTCCACATCCCCAGCAGCTCCGTGGTCGGCGGCGTGGGCCAGCCCGAGGGGAAGGCGACTGCAGAGAAGCTGTCTGAACCAAACTGCACGGGCCCGCCGGCATCTCCAGCTGCTCCGCAGGTGCTGACATAGCCCTCACCACATGCGTGTCATCAGCGCCCCAGAGGATCCTGCAAGCATCTCTCCTCTCCAACGCTAGCTCCAGGGCCACACTGAGCGTGGCCGGTCGAGCAAGCTGAGTCTGCATAATGAGCTCTTTAGGGCTCAGGGCCTGCAGGAACTGGTCCCGAGCTAACTCCGCCTGCACTGATGGTGGCATGCTGTCATACGCCCGCAAAGACACTCGACTTCATGGGCCAAAATGCGAAGGGGCTCTCCTGGCAATCTGCGCCTGTTGTGGAACTCCGACCTCAGCAGCACCGGTTGGTTATACTGCCCGAAACGCCTCTGAAGTGCCCCAACCAGAGCATTATAATCTCCCTTTGCTCCTCGGTCAGCAGCAGCAGGCATGCAGCTGCATCCTCACACAGGCACAAAGCCAATTGGAGAGCCTTATGTTCCTCAGACCAGCCAGCTGCAACAGCTAACAGCTCAAACTGTGCAATAAACACTTCCCATGGCGTCTTGCCGCTGAACTTAGGCGTTTTTATGTTCGCGGCAGCTTGCTGGGCGCCGCCATGTTTGTTTACATCACGTGACGCGGCGCGCCAAGCGAGGTCGACTCCCCCCCACCGGAATCGCGGCCACGGTGCGAAAATGTCCCGAGCCTAGTCAAACCTGGGGAAAATCCAGCCTCAGCAGACAGCCGCAGCGCCGTCTCCCTCACTCTATGGGCAGGCGAGCGCGGACGAACCTCCTCTCCTCCCTCTCCTCCGTCTCCCTCTTAATCTTGTCCGCAACATCCTCGTGTCTCGTGACGGTCAGCGTCGCCAGCAACAGGGTGTCGGGGCGTTTTAGGTGATCGTTCGTCACTTCTGACACCAGTGTAACGTTCTCAAGAACCAGACGTTTTGGTCTCAGTTTGTCCGCTTATTCGGTGACAGGCAAACAGGCCGTTAACTCCGGGAGAGTGCTCTCATACAACACCTCACTTCAGCCCCGCACAGTCACACACAACCACACAGACCCCCTCCCTTCCTGCAGCACAACCAAACATGTATCTTAAAGAAATAACAACAGTGTGCAGAGATAACCAACATGTCACTGTAAAATAACATTTAACTATCGTTACAATATATATATATATATATATATATATATATATATATATATATATATATATATATATATATACAAGGATGTAGCTTACCTCCACCCCCACTCTATATAAATGCAATTTGTTACTAGGCAAATAATCTTAAAGTTTTTTATTGCGCATGTCATATAAGAAAGCAAAATACTATTGAAAGAAACGGTTCTCTACAGGCAATAGGAAGTCACTCTTTTTTCATTACAAGCGACGGTGCATCTTAAGAAAGTAAAATACATCCGCTATTGTAAAAAGAAATACAGAGAAAATTGTCATAATACTGAAACAGAATTCAAACTATGAGTTTGTGGAAAATTAACTGCCGCTCTGTCTCTCTATACAGCACTGACTCAGCAGCTGCTTCACCCCTATGCTTTGGGAACCCTCCTCTCTGATCTCCTCAGCAACCGCATTCTCCCCTCATGCTTATGGAACATGAAGCAACAGGTCTGAAAATGACTAGACACTTCCGGAGTATTTCTGGTAGGGTCAAAAGGTCGAAATCGAGGCCTTCAATAGTAAATATGCTGTATTTGAATACGTCATACTCGGAGATGTAGCCCCACTTTCCACAGCCCTCAATAGGCAGAGTCCATTCTCCCGCAAGCTCCTCGGAGCGGGTATCTGGCTGCGAAACATAAAGACCTCCTTATTTCTCCCTTCTTTCCGCGGAGCATCGGCTGCTTCCGATCTGTTACTGTAGACGGTGACGGGGTGTCGCTGATAATCGGCGAAGACCACTCGCCGCTGCTGCCTCCCATGCTTACGGCCTCCATGAGAGCAGATCTCTTCCCGTCCAAGTACAGAGGAACACAGGGCTGCAGAATGAAAGGATCCATCTTATGCTCTGCGCATAGTGCGCCGCCCTCTCTGTTTTTATTCTCCTCCTCCCCCTCCCTCTAAAAACTTTTTTTTTTTTTTTCTCACAACAGGTGGTGCGATTATGGATCATATTACACACTTACTGTGGGGGAGGGAGGGTCATCAATCAGATTTTGACACAAGTCCGCTGATGCAATTCGTCACGCTTAGGGATCAAATTACACACTTCCTGTGGGGAGGGAGGGTCATCAATCAAATTTTGACACAAGCCGCTGATGCAATTCGTCACGCTTAGGGATCAAATTACACACTTCCGGTGGGGGAAGGGAGGGGTCAAAAGGTCAAGGCTAGGGTCATCAATCAAATTTTGACACAAGCAGGGTACCTATGTTTTTCCCGCAGAAACGCCATGCATTTATCGAGACTTTCAACCCCAGGGGCCCGTTCTTCGTACCTCGCTAAGTAAGTTAGCCGGATTTGATTGTTGACGATTTCGCGTGATCTTGGATCGCTCGGTTCTCGAAGCTCATCTGGGACTTGCTGTCATAGCAACAGATCCGAAGCGTAAACCTGCTCGGGAGCAGGCTTACTTTATGTAAACAGGATTAGATCGCGCCACTCAGGTATGTCCGCTGCAGTTATATGAAAGCAAGAGCGATATTTTCGCCACTGTTTTACCATAAATAAATATTATCAATGTAACTAAAGATAATGCAGTATTTGATTCTTTTATTGATTTCATACAGATACATACAGGTCATTTCGAAAAAAAGGAAATGTACTATAATCATTCTATTACATGTAGTAGATCAAGTCAGATGTAATTCATATTTTAGAGTAGTAATAGTAAATTACTACGTGCAATCAAGATGAGAGACCACGACTATAAAAGCGAAGGTGGATTTGGGAAGTCTGTCGCAGCCATGTCCTGTCCGTTTTGTACGAGCAAGGAAGGTGCAAGATTGATAAGGAGAGTTTACACAATTTAGCGTATATTGCGGGATAGACAGGATCCTTTAGCTCAGCGTGTGACGGTGTGCTCATAGAGATATCGATTCTCCGTGACGGTATTATTTACTTTCTTCCTCTCTCTCTCTCTCTCTCTCTCTCTCTCTCTATATATATATATATATATATATATATTGTAACGATGGTTAAATGTTATGTTCAGTCAGGTTGGTTATCTCTGCACGCTGTTGTTTCTTTAAGTTACATGTTTGGTTGTGCAGGAAGGGGGGGTCCTTGTTGTTGTGTGTGACTGTACGGGGCTGGAAGTGAGGGGTTGTATGAGAGCTCTCTCCCCGGAGTTAACGGCCCGTTTGCCTGTGCTAATAAACGGACAAACTGAGATCACAAACGTCTGGTTTTTGAGAACGTTACAATATATATATATATATATACTTACTGTACTGTATATACTTACTCCCGACTTACTGTGCATGCTTCAGTCACCCCTTGCATGGGAACAGGTAAAAGTGATGGAGTGTTATGTCAAACTACACACAAAAAAACCCCACAATGTCAATAAATGTCACAGTACAAAAAGGGTGTGACGAGGGGTGCAGGACCACCACCTGTCTTTATTTGCTCTGCCCTTTTCTTGGTTACTGTTATAAACAAACAAACAGATTATTCCAGGGTCTCTTGTCATAGACTAAAAGCAATATAAGTGATAAATATTACCATTCTGTGGAATATTTTATATTTCACTTTACTTTTTCCCATGTTCTAGTGGGTCCTGTTGTGGCTCTAATGTGAAAGAGGATATGATGTAATATAATATAATGTGGTATAATATAATATCACATGATATAATGTAATATCATGGATCACTTACGAGTTTAATTTGTCAGCAACTTTCTGCCAGCCCTCTCCTTGCTTTTGCAGCCTTTGCAGTGTTCCCCTGCGTTTTAATTAAACTCTGAAACTCCTGAAATCCCTCAATCAAGAGTTCTTGGTCTGCTGCCGTGAAATACTGAGCGCGCTCCTTCGACATCTTCGCCGACCAATCACAGGGTTGCCGATCAATGTTTCTACTATCGATGCGTAGCCCCTTTTAAGCCACCCAGTGATCTCAGATTACTTCATCCAGCTATACTAATCGTCAACAACAGGTGTGTTCGGAGAACCGGATTAGCGAGCTCAAAGTTAGCGCGATGATTTGATCTTGGATGTGTCATTTGATCTTGGATGTAGTAAGCGAGGTACGAAGAACGGGCCCCTGGTAGGCCAATTATGGATCTTCGGATCCACATTATGTCAGCAGCTGTTCTCCACCGTGAACTATGTTAAAGACAAACACCGTTCACGCCTCACAGATGACAGCTTACAGCAGGGGTGCCCAATCCCAGTCCTCGAGAGCTACTGTCCTGCAGCTTTTAGATGCATCCCTACTCCAACACAGCTGAATCAAATAGATGGATTACCAATTCGGCATGCCATCAAGTCTGGCAAAGGCCTGATAACGAGCCATTCATTTGATTCAGGTGTGCTGGAACGAGGACGCATCTAAAAGCTGCAGGGCAGTAGCTCTCGAGGACTGGGATTGGGCACCCCTGGCTTACAGTCCTGCGTAAACTGACTTCGTATAGCCCCGGGGTCCGTTCTTCGTACCTCGCTAAGTAAGTTAGCTGGATTTGATTGTTGACGATTTCGCGTGATCTTGGATCGTTTGGTTCTCCGAAGCTCATCTGGGACTTGCTGTCATAGCAACAGATCCGTAAGCGTAAACCTGCTTGGGAGCAGGCTTACTTTATGTAAACAGGATTAGATCGCGGCCACTCAGGTATGTCCGCTTCATTTATAGGAAAGCAACAGCGATATTTCTCCACTGTTTTTCCATAAATAAATATTATCAATGTAACTAAAGATAATGCAGTATTTGATTCTTTTATTGATTTCATACAGATACATACAGGTCATTTCCTCAAAAAGGAAATGTACTATTAATCATTCTATTTCATGTATTTGATTATTTCAGATGTAATTCATATTTTAGAGTAGTAATAGTAAACACTTCGTGTAATCAAGATGAGAGACCACGGCTATAAAAGCGAAGGTGGATTTGGGAAGTCTGCCGCAGCCATGTCCTGTCCGTTTGTACGCGAGCAACCCATTGCGGAAGGTGCAAGATTGATAAGGAGAGTTTTCAGAATTCAGCGGATATTGCGGGATAGACAGGATCCTTTAGCTCAGCGACAGTGTGCTCATAGAGAGATATCGATTTTCCCGTCAGGGTATTATTTACTTAACTCTCTCTCTCTCTCTCTCTCTCTCTCTCTCTCTCTCTCACTACATATACATATATATATCTATCTATATATATATATATATATATATATATATATATATATATATATATATATATATATATATATATATATATATATATATATATATATATATATATATATATATATATATATATATATATATATATATAGATATATATATATATATATATATATCTCCCAACTTTTGTGCATGCTTCAGTCACCCCTTGCATGGGAACAGGTAAAAGTGATGGAGTGTTATGTAAAACTACACACAATAAAACCCACAATGTCAATAAATGTCACAGTACAAAAGCCTGGGTGTGATGAGGGGTGCAGGACCACCACCTGTCTTTATTTGCTCTGCCCTTTTCTTGGTTGCTGTTATAAACAAACAAACAGATTATTTCAGGGTCTCTTTTCAAGAGACTAAAAGCAATATAAGTGATAAATATTACCATTCTGTGGAATATTCTTATATTTCACTTTTACTTTTTCCCATGTTCTAGTGGGTCCTGTTGTGGCTCTAATGTGAAAGAGGATATAATGTAATATAATATAATAAATTACTTACGATTTTAATTTGTCAGCAACTTTCTGCCAGCCCTCTCTCCTTGCTTTTGCAGCCTTTGCAGTGTCCCCCCTGCGTTTTAATTAAACTCTGAAACTCCTGAAATCCCTCAATCAAGAGTTCTTGTTCTGCTGCCGAAAAATACTGAGCACACTCCTTCGACATCTTCGCCGAACCAATCAAAGGGTTGCCGATCAATGTTTCTACTATCGATGCGTAGCCCCTTTAAGCCACCCAGTGATCTCAGATTACTTCATCCAGCTATACTAATCGTCAACAACAGGTGTGTTCGGAGAACCGGATTAGCGAGCTCAAAGTTGGCGCGATGATTTGATCTTGGATGTGTCATTTGATCTTGGACAGTGGCGGTCCTAGCCTATTTGGCGCCCTGGGCGAACACTCCCTCTGACTAATTACTATTACATTAATATTATATTATTGTATATATTGTTTGAGTTTAGTCTGTTACTGTAACTATTTTTACCATTTCTTCTTGGAGGAGCTGTAACCCACATAATTAAGAAAGTATTCTGAAAGTTTTAGGATACATGACCTGCCATTATCCAATGACACATCTGCTTACCTGTATCTTTTGCTCGTTTCTCCTTGTAGGAGCCATAATTAAATATTGAATTTTAATGATCACTGGGTTTTCATTTGTTTGGTTGCTATGGTGATGTGTAACAGGAGTCACGTGGGTGCTAGCGGTGACATTAAGAGGGTGTTGTCAGTCTGTCATTCACTGGTTTGATTTTGACAAAGAGGAGGGCTGGGTAGCTGTAGTTTTTGTTGACCGCAGCACAACGAGTTTCCCCTTGTTGCATTAGAGCCTGTGATGTTTTAAGAGTTTGAATCATGAGCCGATCACATTGCTCTGTAAACTTTTCAAGCACTTTAATAAACTAGAAAATTTGCATTTCCTGCGAAAATGCAGTGTGGATGCTGGAACGCTGAAGCTGTCAGCTGAAACTAGCTGAAAAAGCTGAAAAGTTGCAGAAATTGTAAAACTTTGCAGAAGCAAAGGAACGTTGCTAAAATGTAGTAACTCAGCAGAACTGCAATATCTTAGAGGAAATATAATACTTGGCAGAAATACAGTAGCATAGCAGAACTTAGCAGAAATATTGTAACTTACCAGAAACACGATAACTTCCCAAAAATACAAGAATTTCGGAGAAATAGTATAAGATAACAGAAAGAATATATTTAGCCAAACATTCTTAAACATTACAGAAATACTACTCTATAGCAGAAATGATATATTTAGAAAGAAAAATATAATATAGTAGAAATACTATGATTTAGCAGAAATCCTACAATATAGCTCAATAACAATGATTTAGAACAGATATTATGATTGAGCAGAATAGTAATAACTTAAGTGAAAATATTGGAAAGGTAAAATGACAAGCTGAATAAAAGGAACATGGTTAAGTTTGCTCAAAACTAATTTTTGTTCACCTGTGAAAAATAAAAATAAAAATACATTTAGAAATACAAATAAGAACAGCCAACAGATACACACAAAATTAAATATGGATACACAAATCAAGAAATACACACAAAATCAAATATGGATACACAAATGTACAGAGAGAGACACACACAGGGTCTATGCCAGTCAACCAGTCTGAATATATTATATTTTTATCCACCAATGAGATGCTGCCCTAAAAGGGCTTTGTGTGTCTCTCTCTCTCTCTCTCTCTCACACACACACACACACACACACACACACACACACACACACACACACCCAGGCTCACACTCACACACACACACACACACACATAGCATCAGCAAGTGAACAGGGGCTGTTAACAGCATGTTTCTAGGTCAGTCAAACAGCTGTGAGATTCTCAATTTGAATCCACCAATCAGAGAGGCTGTGTGCTTTTTCCTGCCACAACTGGTGCACCAAGTGCAGGCTTTTACAGCACAGAGAGAGACAGGATTTTTGCAGTCTATTTCTCATAGTGAGGACTCCCTCAAACAAACAGCCATAAATTCCTAACCGAGGGGCTAAAACGGTCATTCTTAGACCGTTGTGTTCAGAAGACATGGGAGAATCTTCAAATGTTGACCATTTAAAATAAAAATATGAAATATCATAGATATATGACATAGATGATTGGTTGTCTTAGAAGCCATGATTGCCCCAATATGCAAATTTGAATGTGCAAGGCCTAAGATATGATTGGCTGGCTGGGAAGCCATGAAGGCAACAATATGCAAATTTGAATGTGCAAGCCCTCGGATATGATTGGTTGTCTTAGAAGCCATATAAAAAGCAGTAAAACTGTACTATGATTTGGTAGAAAACTATAATTAATCAAAATACTATATTTGGCAGAAATACTATTTTGTAGCAGAAACACTATATTTAGCACAAATCTGATGAAATAGAAGAAATAGTATGATTTAGCAGAAATGCTGTATTTAGCACAAATACTGGAAAGCAGCAGAAATGCTATGACTTAGCACAATAGTAATAACCTAAATAGAAAAATTGGAAAAGCAAAATGGACAGCTGAAAAATCCTGAACATGCTAAGGGTCCCTCAAATGTAATTGTTAAATGAAAAAAACCCAGCAAAAAAAGTATAACAGTCACACAACCACAAATATGTACACATATGGTAACACACATGCACAGACAGACACACACAGGATCAAATTCAGTCAACCAGTCTAAATATATTGAATTTGAATCTTACAATGAGATCATCCCATAAAAAGGCTTTCTCTCTCTCTCTCTCTCTCTCTCTCACACACACACACACACACACACACACACACACACACACAGGGAGAGAAGTAAGTTTCTAGCTCAGTCAAGCAGCCTGGGAGCTGCTAAATTTGAATCCACCAATCAGAGAGCCTGTGCACTTTTTCCCGCCAAAACAGGTGCACGCAGCACAGAGAGACACAGGATTTTGCAGTCTATTTCTCATAATGACGACTCCCCTCAAACAAATGACCATAATTCCCTAACCGTAGGGGCTAGAACGGTCATTCTTACACCGTTTTGTTCAGAAGAGATGGAGGAATCTTAAAGTATTGACAATTTATCATTAAAATATGAATTATTAAAGATATTTGACTTGTAATGCACCATAATTGAGTAGAGGCGAAGCAAAACTGCCTTGACCTGCCCTCAAACAACGCTTTCTAACTCTAAATCTATTTGGAGTATCGATATCATTCTTTCACCGTAAGAGACAGCAGGCTTTGGTGAACAGTCATGGAAATTTTCAGGTCTCTGTGGAAATCCAAAAAAAAGATATGACAAGAGAAAAAGTGGTTCATTTCAGAGTTTGAAATCTGAAGAAATCTGAGCGAAGGACTAATTTCCTACCCTCAAACAAGTCTAACTCATTTCAGAACGGTAATAGGTGAGAAAAGAATTTTGAATTGTGAGCGTCAGGAGTGTCTGAAGATATACGGGACAAGCCTCATGTTTTAACTTCGCTTCGTTAAGGAGATATGACGATTCGAATATGCCTCTCATTACAGAAATCAAGCGGTGATTTTGAACAAGCTCTCCATTGACTTTCTATGGAGAGTTTTTCCGACTTTGTGTTTGTCTGAGGAGATTTGCCAAAATTCTATAAATCTCACAACAATGATGGTGACATTTTCTGAAAGCCAGCAAAAATACCTACGTTTTGATGTATAATTTGTGGAAGTTGAGTGAAAATTGAGCAAGTAGCAAGAAGTTGTTCGGACATGAAGAGAAAATTGCCAAAGGTACAGTGGCTCACTTAGAACCAACTGCATAGCAACCATAACAACGCATGTATTTTGTGAAAAATCACAAAGATGAAACTCAAAACTTAAAGAGGGATAAGATGAAAACGGTAACAGATATGAAAAAGCTGAATCATTAATGAATAGCCCAATAATTTGTGAACATTTTAAAGTTTGAATGGTTGTTCTACGTGAAAGTAGGAAAAAGTAGTTAAGTTTCAAAACAAGCAAGTTTTAGCAGAATTATGGAAGTTTCCCATTCATTTCAATGGGACAAATTAAAGGAAAAAACTTAATATTTTAAAAAGTATAACAGCAAAAATACCAAAAGTCATAGCTGGAATTAGCAGAAATAGCAGAATAGTTTAAAATTTGAACGGTGAAAATCGGCTGAAAATTGTGGAAGTAGATCCACGCTAAAAACGTCACGGAAGCAACTAGAAGAATAAAGTATAAAGAACTAGAAAAATTTGCATTTCCTGCAAAATGCTGTGTGGATGCCTTAACGCTGAAGCTGTCTGCTGAAAAGCTGAAAAAGATGAAAAGTTGCAAAAAGTTGTATGGTGGTGAAAAAATGTTGCCTTGAGCAGGATTCAAACCCCGCCTCTTAGTCTCAAGGCGACTACTCATCTCACTAAGCCAAAGTCACTCTCAATTACTCAAACTCATTCTCACAAGGAAAGAGATGGAGAGACTGACAATTTTGCTGAAATGAGCAGAAGCTGCTGAGAATTGTGCTGGTAAGAGGAGAAAAGGCTGAAAATTTTGCAGAAAAGAGGTGAATCAGCAGAATTTCTGCTGAAAAGAGGTAAAGAAGCAAAAACTTGCGCTGAAAAGAGATGAATCAGCAGAATTTCTGCTCAAAAGAGTTTAAGAAGCAGAAAGTTGCGCTGAAAGAGATGAATCAGCAGAATTTCTGCTTAAAAGAGTTTTTCCTGAAAATAGCTGAGATTTGTGCTAATAAGAGGTGAAAAGGCTGAAAATTTTGCAGAAGAGGTGAACAAGCAGAATTTGGGCTGAAAAGAGGTGAAAATTCTGCTGAAAACAGTTCAATCAGCAGAATTTCTGCTGAAAAGTGTTCTGCAGAACTCTTTTCAGAATTCTGCTGAAAAGATGTTTTTGCTGAAAATAGCTGAAAAAGCTGGGAAACTGAAAATTTTGCTGAAAAGGGGTGAAAAAGCTGAAACTTAGTTAAAAAGTTTCTCTCACAGAAAACAGGTTTCTGCTTAAAACAGCTAAAAGTTGAGATTTGTGCTGAAAACAGGTGTTCAAATCCCATGACCAGGAGCAAGTTTTAGCAGAATTGTGGAAGTTTTCCATTCATTTCAATGGGACAAATTAAAGGAAAAAGTGTAATATTTTTAAAAAGTATAACAGTAATAAACACCAAAAGTCATAGCTGCAATAAGCAGAAAGAGCAGAACAGTGTAGAGTTTGAACGGAGAAAATCGGACAAAAACTGCTGAAGTAGTTCAGTGCCGAAAAACGCGTCGGAAGCAACTTGAAGATGAAGAAAAGATAAAGAATAAAGAGAAACAGGAACTCAATAGTGTGGAAGCCCTTGAGGGCATCCACACAATAATAAAGAATAAAGAGAAACAGGAACTCAATAGTGTGGATGCCTCCAGCATCCACACAATAAAGAACTAGAAAACTAGAAAAATTTGCATTTCTGCGAAAATGCAGTGTGGATGCTGGAATGCTGAAGCTGTCAGCTGAAACTAGCTGAAAAAGCTGAAAAGTTGCAGAAACTGTAAAAACTTTGCAGAAGCAAAGGAACGTTGCTAAAATGTAGTAACTTAGCAGAACTGCAATATCTTAGAGGAAACATAATACTTGGCAGAAATACAATAGCATAGCAGAACTTAGCAGAAATATTGTAACTTACCAGAAACACGATAACTTCTCAAAAAGTAAAGAATTTAGGAGAAATAGTATAAGATAACAGAAAGAATATATTTAGCCAAACATTCTTAAACATTACAGAAATACTATGATTTAGAAAAACAGTACAACATAGCAGAAATGCTGCGATTTACCAGAGACACTGTAAAATACTATTAATATTGAAATTTAAAAAAACATACTATGTTTTAGCACAAATATTGTAATTTGACAGAAATACTATCATTTGGCAGAAATACTATGTTTCAGCAGAAATATTATAACATAGCAGAAATAAAATTATATAGCAGAAATGCTATATTTAGAAAGAAAAATATAATATAGTAGAAATACTATGATTTAGCAGAAATACTGTAATCAGCACATATACTGTAACATGACAGAAATTCCTCCACTTAGTAGTCATACTATAACATAAAACAAATGTTATGATTTGGCACAAAACCATAATTTGGCAAAATACTATGATTTAGCAGAAATACTATGATTGAGCAGAAGTACTAAGATGTAGGTAAAGTACTTTGATTTAACAGAAATACAATTATGGAGGAGTAATACTTTAAAATGGGAGAAATATTGATACACACACACACACAGAGCCTAAAGGGAACAGTATTTGTGCCATGGAGTGTTAACAAGAATGTGAGGTCCATATTAGAAAAGCTGCTAAAATCATAAATGTTTGCAGTATTGGGAAAGAGAGTGAGCGCCTGGAAAACAGGGTGATGAGCAGTCAGAATTAGATTATGTGAGAGGTGAAAAACGCCGTTTTTGGAGTTATAAAACGTCGTGTAACTCAAAAACTAGGTGGACTAGAAGCATAATTCTTGTACTGGGTGAATCAGTGGACTTTGGTGTACTTTTGACTGTGATTTGCATTGCTCTTTGTACATCTGTCGCTGAGATATGACGAGAGAAGAAAGGGCAGACCTCAGATATGATTGGCTGGCTGGGAAGCCGCAGGCCCTGATTTAAATAAATTTGAATGTTGCATCCCTAAGATATGATTGGCTGGGTGAGAAGCCGTGCAGGCCCTGATATGTAAATTTGAATGCCTCAGTCCTCACAGAGGATTGGCTGCCTGGGGACCTGGCAGAAATATATAGAAATACTATGATTAAGCATAAATACTACATTTAGCAGAAATACTATATTAAGCACAAATCCTATAATAAGCAGAAATACTATATTAAGCAATATAAATATCCTATAAAATCCTATAAAAAGCAAAAATACTGTACTATGATTTGGTAGAAAACTATAATTAATCAGAAATACTAAATTTAGCAAAAATCTTATAAAACAGCAGAAATGCTATGATTTAGCACAATAGTAATAACTTAAACAGAAAATTGGAAAAGCAAAATGGACAGCTGAAAAATGCTGAACATGCTAAGGGTCCTTCAAATATACTTGTTAAATGAAAAAAAATCGGCAAAAAATATATAACAGCCACACAATCACAAATATGGACACATATGGAAACAACACACACACACACACACACACACACACAAGATCCAATTCAGTCAGCCAGTCTAAATATATTGAATTTAAATCTTACAATGAGATCATCCCATAAAAGGCTCTCTCTCGCTCTCTCTCTCTCTCTCTCTCTCACACACACACACACACACACACACACACAAGATCCAATTCAGTCAGCCAGTCTAAATATCCATTCGCTCGCTTTATCCTTTTCAGGGTCGCTGGGGGCGCTGGAGCCTATCCCAGCTGTCATAGGGGCGAGAGGCGCGGGTACACCCTGGACAGGTCGCCAGTCTGCCGCAGGGCCAACACACAGGACAGACAATCATTCACACTCACATTCACTCGCACATTCACACCTAGTGACAATTTCGATTATCCAGTCTAAATATATTGAATTTAAATCTACAATGAGATCATCCCATAAAAGGCTGCTCTCTCTCTCTCTCTCTCTCTCTCTCTGTCACACACACACACACACACACACACACAAGATCCAATTCAGTCAACCAGTCTAAATATATTGAATTTAAATCTACAATGAGATCGACTCACACACACACACACACACACACACACACACACACACACACAAGATCCAATTCAGTCAACCAGTCTCAATATATTGAATTTGAATCTTACAATGAGATCATCCCATAAAAGGCTCTCTCTCTCTCTCTCACACACACACACACACACACACACACACACACAAGATCCAATTCAGTCAACCAGTCTAAATATATTGAATTTGAATCTTACAATGACATCATCCCATGAAAAGGCTCTCTCTCTCTCTCTGTCACACACACAGACACACACACACACACAAGATCCAATTCAGTCAACCAGTCTAAATATATTGAATTTGAATCTTACAATGAGATCATCCCATAAAAGGCTCTCTCTCTCTCTCTCTCACACACACACACACACACACACACACACACACACACACACACACACACAGGATCCAATTCAGTCAACCAGTCTAAACATATTGAATTTAAATCTTACAATGAGATCATCCCATAAAAGGCTTTCTCTCTCTCTCTCTCTCTTTGTCACACACACACACACACACACACACACACACACACACACACACACACACACACACACACAGAAAAGATCCAATTCAGTCAACCAGTCTAAATATATTGAATTTAAATCTTACAATGAGATCATCCCATAAAAAGGCTTTTCTCTCTCTCTCTCTCTCTCTCTCTCCCTCTCTGTCACACACACACACACACACACACACACACACACACACACACACACACACAGAGAGAAGTAAGTTTCTAGCTCAGTCAAGCAGCCTGGGAGCTGCTGAATTTGAATCCACCAATCAGAGAGCCTGTGCACTTTTTCCCGCCAAAACAGGTGCAGCAGTCTATTTCTCATAATGACGACTCCCTCAAACAAATGACCATAATTTCTAACCGTAGGGGCTAGAACGGTCATTCTACAACTGCTTTGTTCAGAAGAGATGGGGGAATCTTAAAGTGTTGACACTTTATCAT